>NC_056686.1:76565000-76855000 GCF_018350215.1 Panthera leo
TCAGCCTTCGCCTGAAGCCAAGTGGAATGAAACCACAGGGTCTCTGGCCCTGCGGCCCGGAGCCGCGTCTGTACTCTCGAGGCCATGTCTTGGGACACAAAGAGGGGCAAGGGCGGGCAGCAAGGGCACAGTCCCCATTTCACCTTTTCCCTGCGCGCCTGCTTCGAGGTTGACCCGCGGCGAGTAGTAACTGGGGACGTGCCTGTGCTCTCAAGTCAGCCTCTCCTGTGCAAAGGGTCGACCTCCAGCCCCGCCAGGGCAGGGTGCATCCTCAGGCTGACACTTGCTCACGGGGGTCGGACCGGACCTGGGTCCAGGGTCATTCGGCCGCCGCGCTCCGCGCTCGCGGCCAGGTTCGTCAGAAGGTGTCAGAAGGCGCCGGGCTGCGGAACAGCTGAGTCGCGCCTAGCGTCACCCACCGACGGTTCCCGGACTTTGCCCGCGGGTCACGTGTCCCCGAGGCCCCGAACCAGAACTGTTCGCTGACTTTCAGCACTGCGGAGTGCAAGGATCCTAAAGCAGGATTCTGAACGCCCAGAGGGGACAGGATTGCTCCCCTCCGGGATGACCAGCAGGCTTCACGAAACAGCTGTCACGTCCATCGCCGTTTGTGTTGGGATGGGGGAGGGGAATCCTGGAAGAAGGTACCTTAAGTCTGGGCAAAAGGCCATTGAGAGGAAGTGAGCGAGATGGAGGTCTCTAGTGACCACCCGCAACCTGCTCCCAAGGTGAATGGCTCCAAGTGGGTTAAGACATGGACGGGCAGAAGAACGCTGCTTACAAATCCACTTTTCCTTACCACACTGGTGCCTGGAGTAGTCCTTCCGCCGCACAGTAAAACTCAATTAGCTTCCTTTCTCCCCCTCCTTCCCCCATAGGGAAAACTCAATGTCTTCTCCAGATCTTAACCCAGTTGTTCTGACCTAAAATTAAAACACAACCTTAACGAGTGTTCACAGACAAGGGTGACTGTAGACATTCTGCCTAGAAATAACGTTCTTTAGACTGAGGCTATTAACTGTAAAAGTTGCTTTTCTGCTATTTCCTTCTGGAACAAGATGAAAATTCCCAGTAAAAGCCAGGAGTGACAAAGTATTACTAGTATCCTGTTCAGAGTAAGGGAGAACAAAAAAGGTACTTCAATTCCTCCAAATTTTTCATTTTCGGATAACTTTAAACACCTTGGCATTTTTAAGATCCAGGTGGCATTTCATCAGTAATTTAAAGATTGTTAATTGGCACTAAGTTTTAATAGTTCATTTTGTTTTAACAATCAATTGAGTTTATTTTCCTTAAAACAGGCAATTCCTTAAGCTTATTTTTAAAATCTGAACTTCTTTGCAAACCACCATACTGCTTGCTCCCCTGTCTTGTTAAGGGGTATCTAAAAAAATCAAATACTATGCATATTACAATCATGAGACATTATATGCAAAATAACACTGTATTAAACTACATGTTTTTAAACATCTGAATTAGAGTTTAAGGTTCAATATTTTCTTCTAAGGTGGGAGAGGTTTTTTCATAAAACTGGTTAACAAATAATATTGCTACATACACATATCTAGTAATTTTTCTGGAATTAAGTACATTTTCAGTGAAATAAGCTTGGATTTATTGATGAGGTTGCTTGGTGGCAGTGAGACTTTGGAGGGAAAGAGATGGCATTGTTGCTGCAGTAATTTTCACCCTGAACATAGTATGTCTGTTTTTAAAATTTGCAATGCTTGTCCATATCTGTTATGGATATGCACATGTAGAGGGTCTGTGGTTCTGAAGCAGCAAAGGACTATATGTTGCAAATGGCTCCAATCTAGTGTTTAGGAAAACCTTGGATGCCTGCAGTTCTATGGTTCAGAGCTTCAGCCAACCTGAGCCCCAAAGGTAAGCTCTGCAGTGTCTTCCACTCCCGTGTGGACAGCAATATTCCTGGCAGAGATCTGTAGGTTAAACAGGACCCCTGGACACAGGAGAACAGAGTGGGAAATGTCCCACCTATAGTTAACAGCCTCGTCCTCCTGGACAAGGGAAGGAGCAAACATCACACATTTATTTCTCCCACATAAAATCAGTTGGTGAGTTTACTTCTTTTCATTTTCTAAAAACAACACAGAAATTCAATGCAAAATGGGTTTCAAACTAAGATATATAGAAATCAGGAAATTCAATTTTTTGAACTGAGTGTAAATCATGTTTCATTCATACACAACACATGCCAGAATTTCCTTGTAGCAAGCAAATTCACTGCAGACTGCAGATCTGCAGTATATCACAATACAATGTGGCAACCACAAGTGTGACTTCCCTTTCTTTCAGTCTTAATTGTAGTATTATAGCAAATACAGTTTCAGATCAGGCAAAATGTGATCTACCTGTAAAATCCTATAAAGTCTACACTTACCTATGTACAACCCAGCCTATAAGATTATGTTTCTAAGATTAAGGGGAAATTTTAAAAGAAAATCTTTTGTTGGTAGCTTTCCCATCTTCTTCTGGCCAGAGACTTAAGTGAGCTATTTTTTCTACTGATTTGTCAGTGTTCCCAAGCCTCACTGGGGCCAGGAAATTAACACAAGTCAGGTCTAAGATGCTAATAGACTTTCTGCTTAGGATCAGCCTGAACACCACATTTCCAATTTTCAAACTAATACCTATACACTCCTGCTGCAGTGAGAGCAATAGGCATTTGGAGAGAGGAAAAAAAAATCTGGGGAATACGGGGGTGAAGAGGGTAACATATACAGAAAGGACAGAATCCCCCCCCCCCCAACACCCACATTGTCCCAAGGGGGTAAAAATAACAATAAAGAATCAGCTGAACAGTTAACCTAACTGCTCTTAATTTCAATGTTTCAGAGAAACTCCCATCCCAACTTCTCATTCTCAATTCCTGACATGTAGAAAACAGGTCTAAACAGCTCTACACCTATTTTCTGGAGAGCCTGAAGGCTGAAGACATTGTTTACATAGATTCAGGCATCTTACAACTAATGTCAGTCCTTTGTGGAACAGGAGGTTCTCTCCCAACTCTGCAAATAAAATAGGATTGAAGATTACTAATTAGGCAGTGGAAACCTCTAACAGAAATCCTGGAGAAGTTTCCAAACTTCTAACAGTGTCTACAGAACTAAGAATGTCTGCATTTGAAAAGGGGTAGGCCTCTTGGGTGCTGAGTATGGAGAATACATGTGTGGGTACAAGTGTGGGGAAGCAGGTCAGGGCCTGATTGTATCTTCAGACTGTAACCTACATAGGTGGGATCAGATTGCTAAGAACACTTCCCAGGGGGTTTCTGGTGGGTCTTGGCTATCTTGAGATAGCTTTTGCATGGCTCTGGAATTTCACTTAAAGGCAGGTACTGTGCTCGGCTCTTCAAGGTCACCCTTTTCTATGAAAGAAGAGAAATCTCCCATGGAGGAAGCCAGCCTTTTAATTTTTTAAGTACAAGAATCATCCCTATCTCCTTATAGGCCTGAAGAGAAATTCAGCAAGGTTGCATTTTCTTACTTTCGGAACACACTTACTGAGGGTGCTGCAGTGAAGATGGGCAAATAGCAGGTAAAATAAAGGGAAAGGAATTTGAAAAATAAATTTAAAAAATAAAGGGATAGGAAATATGACTTTAAAACAGAAGTAGAACAAATAAGTATTATTCTAGCCTCTCCTTCTTACCCTGCTCCTTCCCTCCCCTGCCTCATGAAAATAAGCCACCAGAGTCCTCTAGGAGACTCTAAGTTTCTACTCTTAAACGGCTCCTTTTCCAAGGAGGAACAAGGTCTGTTTTTTGATGTGGGGCCTCAGATGCTCTGTTATTGCAACTTAATTTTGTCATTGCTTCTGTTCAAAGATTATTTGGAATGAATTGTTTCTTTTGTTTACTATCCAACAAACGACCTCTGCTAATCTTATATTTTATCTCCCGAACATATGGAAAAGCTATTTATTCTAGCCAATCACAATAAAGTGAAGAAAACCCCATTTTATGGAAAAATATATATCACTAGTCTGTTGATCATTAAAGATATGATTACCAGTGAAAACCCTCTGAAGGTGGCACATTTATGCTTCTAGGAACAGATGGGGACACGCATTTTCCTTGCAAATACTTTTGAAATTGCTCTACTGGTAGCAGTATAAAAATGATATACAGATGCCAGGGCCGGCATGGCTAGGAGGAGTGCACCAGATTTACACAGTAAAGCCTTCACATGCAGGCTGTCAGTTTTGATTGATCTCTACTATACCTCAGGAACTTGTTGACTAGGTAGGGAAACAGTGCAAATAATTCACTGCAGCAAGTCAGATAATTCACACAACCAATCGGTCTGCTTCACTTTCTGGCTGTGACATATGAGCCTTCCCTACAAAGATGCATCATTTTCCAGCTTGAGCAATATTCAATGTCAGGGAAGAAAAGGTATTAAAGCCACACAAAAGGAGGCGGACTATCATAGGACCAGAAGTTGTTTTAGTGATGGAAACCAGATTCAGCTCAAGTCTAAGTCCTACCAGAGCATTCAGGCCCAATTGTCATTATCATATTGATTAAAAAAAAAAAGTTCATCATAGTGCAATTTTAGGTTTAACGGCAACGGATCGGGAAAGAGCAAAGAATTATCCCACAAAAGCACAACATTCTTACCGCAGGGACGTTTCCCTGTTCCAGTTCGTTGATGGAGTTGATTAAGTTTAAATGAAGCAGACACTGGATAAAAGTAAGGGTATTGACCACTGGGCACTGAGATCCGTGCTTGAAAGGACCTGATACATGCAGAAAAGCAAGATTTGCTAAATGCTCTAATCTTCAATCAAATCTTACATCAATACAGACAAAGTTTGGTAATGAGAGATTCAATGAAGCATGCGGGAGAAAGAATTAATCCTCTTGGTCTAAACTGGCTTCAACTTTGAAGCTTGCTCCGAAGGAAAGACAGTTATCTAAATGCTAAATAAGAAACTTATTGTACTTTTCATGGCATGCTAATCTTTTGTCTATTTCATCTCTATTATGTGTATGCTCGTAGATTGCAGTTGTCATGGTGATTATATCAAGCCACGCTCAGGGAATGGTGGTGAGAAGCCAGGCATGGATGTGGAAAAGACCCCCACGCAATCCACAGTATGGGGAGGGGGAAAAAAAAAGAGGGAGAGAGAGAAGTAGGCAGGCACCCAATACCGCCTGGGCTCCTTCCCCACCAGGCCCCTGCCTGGCTCTGGTTTGGGCCAATGAGGCTTGGGCCTTTCAGCATCTGCGTGGTCCCCTAAATGAGGCAAGCAGCATTTGGTAACAATAACAATGGTGGCCAGGAGGGGATCCTTTCCCTGTAAAGGTTCCCAGCTTTTAGTCTGAAGGTTCCTCCCTCTTTTCACCGAGTCCCCTTCCCCCTAAGGGCTGCAACCAGGTAGGTGGAGAAGACAACAGGAGAAGGACAGAGAGAGGCAAAGGCTCAGACCCTTGCAGCCCCGCCTGGCAAAGCGGTGCCCAGGGGCAGGAAGGTGAGTGATCAGATCCTGATTGCTGAAGAGGAATGTGTAGGGAGAGGAGCAACCCACAGAGCCCTGGAAGGAGGTGGAAGCTAGATGGTCACTGGGCCCTGGTGACCAAAAGTGACCCTGGGCCCTTTATGTGTTTTACAAAAGTTGCCAAATTAAGATGGGATTATAAGTGCTCCAGTCCTTGTCAGGGCTGAAAGGCTGGGAGCCTCAAATATGCCCCAGCAGTGTTGATGAAAAGCTTAAAAAGTAATAAAAAGGAGAAAAGAGCAGGAAAGTAACATGTATAACTCTTATTAAAGAGAAGAGCCACGGAGAGGTTGTGAACTTGAATCACTGTTTGAACTTTAATTTGTTCATTAACAGGATTTGCCCCTCACTGCGAATGTTATTACTTCCCTTTGCCGCTCAGCAACAACTCTGGGCATAATGAAAGAGTCTGGCAAAAAGTTAAACGCCTGGTAATTAATTCATTTAATTGAAAAAAAAAAAAGGGGAAGAGAGAGAGAGAGGTCCCACTGCAGAAGCAGAAGGCAGAAGGGTTGGAGGAGGGGGCAAGGCTGAAAACTGCATGGAGGCCCTCTCCAAGGCTCAATGTCACCCACCAAGGAGGGGACATGTGGTCTCTGATGAGGCTCTTTCAGCAAAATTAATGACAGCAGCACCCTGAATACCCTCTGTCCAATACCACCTGCCCCTGGTTCAAACCCCGCTGGCCAGGGCTTCAGCCAGGAGCTACTGTGGATGATCTGTTAGGGTGGCATGGATACCAAAAATCCAAAAATAGCATATATTCAAAAAACACCTCTCATTAAAAAGTGGAGAAATACCTTTTGCTTTCTCTCCTTCCTTCCTTTCTAACAAGTTTCTTTTGTGGTCTTCAGTTTCCAAGATGGAGTGAAAAGGAGTATCAGAAGCTGGGTATAATCCTCATGTTTGCATCTTAGTATTAATCAGCCTTATTTCCACCCCCACCCCAACAGATAATTTAAATAAACTCAAGGGATGAGAAATGAAATACACTCCTTGCCCCTGCTCAGAAGCAACAGGACTAAGCCAGCTTGCTTTGCCTCTAACCTCACAGGGCCTGCCTTTTCCTTTGTCATTTATCCCCTTTCTATGTTTGTCAACCACTGTGCACAATCCCCTTGGCATGTGCATCCTCCTTCCAAGGGAAGCAATACTTGGCTACAGTTAACTACCGGGATACCCCAGACACCTCAGAGCTATTAGCACCGTGTTGCCCTTGCCCCCAGATGGGAGAACAGTGAAATTCAGGAAATCAATGGTAGGTCAGTTATCCTTTCCTGCTTAACATGTTTAAGGCCTACCACCGAAAAGTAATAGGTAGTTGCAATTTCCTCACATTTTAAAAACTGGTGTCCATATAATCAATGCAACTTTCTTTAGAAAAACAATTCTCTACCATTTATTCTCCCATTACAAAACTACAATGGGCAGAAAAAAGAGAGAGGTGAGGAGAAAATGAGACAATATAAATAAATCCCCTCTAAACCAAAGGGAAAGGACAGCATTTTCTCATCCAAATCACAATGTCACCAAACAAAGTCACCAAAATTATCATTTTGCTACCTCACCATTTAACCCAATGTGACTACAATCCTAACCTCAAACTCTACACTGCTACAAATGACCTGTACTTATGTCTTCCTGGAAACCAACGAAAGGCACAAACTCATTTTCATTAACAAGGAGAAAGGAACAAAAATTTTTAAAGGGCTATTTTTTAAGCTAAAGCAAGTTCTAGGACTTACTTAGCATTAAAGTTACTTCCCACCTTTTACAGTCCCTGAACATCAAGTTCTATTTTCCAAAGTTGTGGGTCTATAACTGATTTTATTCTGGACAAGTGACACTATTAGGAGTCTACACACAAAACGAAACACAAAGGTTCCCTAACTCCACACTGTTTAGTCTTTAGCTCTGTCTATAAAAAAAACTTTAGAGAGACCAGGTCAACCAGGTCTGGTAACCCTTCCACTATCCTAATCTATACACCTGTCACCTTACATGTGCAAAGTGAGTTTCTTCCTTTTTCCAAAACAGCTTTCAGAGTGCCTTGATATTAACTAAAATAAACCCTCACATTACTGGAAAGCCCTGGATAGCTCTGATAGCCTGTAACAGCCCTACCTCCTTAAATTGGCCTTTAAGCCTCCTCACCACTCTCCCTAACTGGACATTTCTGGTTTGTTTTCCACTACTAGTTTACACAAGGCAAGACAGCTCTTCAGACAGCCCTCCCATTGTCCTCTCAAAACACCACATGGATTATCTTCATTTCACTGAACACCTGTGAGGTGGCAGGCACCATGTTAGGCATTACAAACATTATCTTATTTAACCCCTTCAACTTAAGGAGATATGATTACACCCATTTCCAGGTTGTAGAAACTGAGACTAAAGAAGTTAAGATACTTGTCCAACCAAAATCTCACCGCAGAGACAGAATTCTTATGCTTATATATCTGGCTCAAAAGCTGGTTTACTTTCCACTCTGGCATACTCCCACCCCTGCTATACTGTGTGTTCTGATCACTACTTCTCCCGGCCATCCGAAATGCCTTCTCAACTCCACCATATATATCTGAATCCCACCCAGCCTGCAAATCCCAAAGATAATTCCCACCTCTATCTTGAAATCTTTCACCATTCATCCTAGTCCTTGGCAGACTGCTGAACTCTTCATTATCTGCAACACTTATATGGCATGCCTATTCTCTGCCCTGCACGGTCTTGTCAGTTTTCTTTTACTCAGTCCCTTCCAACCACATTGTAAGCTCCTTGAAAATGGGAATTCCTTTGTATTCCTTTCTCACTCCCCAGAGTCTAAAAATATAGCTCCTATTTGCTGAGCACACAGCAACAATCCTAAACAATCAGGTACAACAATCCTAAAAAGCAGATACTATTATTACTGTCATTTTGCAGATAAAGAAAACAAGGCTCGGGGCGATTAAGAAACTTGCCCAAACCACTCAGCAAGTAACAGATGTGATATTCAAACGCAGACTACCTGAAACCAATCAAATGCTGCAATATACGACACTGGCTCAAATACACTGTGCCTCACAGAATGTGAATTCATGAAGTATCACTGTGTGGAAGATATTCAACAAACTTCCAGGAAACCTCCCTTTAACCAATGACTTCAGACAAGGGGCACTGTTTTTACTCTTTAGTAGGGTAGATTCTGAAACTCGACAGAAGGAAAGATGAGTGCATACTGCCCCATAACATCCCAGACCTCTCCTTCTATTCTCCCCTCCTGTCTTGGAGCCATGCCCCCTGTTGGTGGGAGCCAATGATGCTGTCTTATCTGTATCTGTACTTGTGTTTCTGTGAGCTGGAGCCGCTGCTGGGGAAAGAACAAGAGCCTCTGTAACTTTTAAATACACAGAGGAAAGTAGGAAAAAATAAAAGATACAAGTGTTAATTTTTTTTAAAGCCTGCAAGGGGTTGGGGGGAGGTTGTGCTATCTCGGCAGCAAAAATGGGTTGCTCCTGTGGGAGGAATAACAATTGCAAAAAAATGTTCACAGCTGACCAATTACACCAATATATGGAACTTCAATCAGCTTCTGTCCTCCCGTAAGATATGAAGATGGCAATGGGAATTAATGAAATGTCTAAGAAAAGAAGAACTTCTGAGAGTACAAAAAACAAGGCCTGGAAGTCTGGCTACTTTTCCCCCCACATGGAGAGCGTGTCTTCAGTGCCAATGCTGAAGATCTGGACTTGATAGTATTAAGCAAGCTGGCAGGTTTCTTTACAACCAACAGCCCTTCAGGAAGCTTTTTATTTTATTTTTTTTAAATCTCTTGCAATGGCAACAGAGTACTACTTCTTATGAACCTGAGAAAGGAGAAATAATGACTACATTATCCACCTGTCTCTAGTATCCATGCTAAAACCACTCTATTCTCCCAAGTTCCCAAAGGTAAGTTTCCATCTTCATTTATATTTTGGTTTAAATATGTGTATAGCTCAAGAGTTACAACCCTTACCTTTACCTACAAAACCTGTGCAGTGGCACACAAAATCCTGCACTTGCACAGTATTTAATAAACCAAGTCCTTCCATTTACTTCATCTCAGATTAGGATCAAAACTACCTTTTGAAGTAGATCCATGGGGTACCACTATGATTGATATACATTTTGCCTAAAAGGAAACCAAAATTTGCTCCAAGTAACACAATTGGTACATGGTAAACCTGGTCTCCGCTCCTGGTCCAGTTTTCTTTCTACCACATGATACTTCCCAATTTTCAGGGCAATTTCTCACCTTTCCTATATTCTGGATCCACATGTGAACTTTGTAAATCTACCACCAGGACCCTATTAATAAAGAGATGGGCTTTAAACTACTAAGAGCCTCCTCACCCCAATCCTATAGACAAAATTTAGTATTTCGACTCAAAGTAAGAAACATTTGGATGTTTATTAAGTCTATAGAAGATGAATAGACATAATGGTTAGGCTAGCCATTTCAAAAGAAAGGCTAACATTACGTCACTTATTTTTCCACCATTGTCATATCTATTGAGGATTTCCTGGGTACCTAATATTTCCTTGTACTTATAATGTAAAATTTAGGAGTTGTTTAGTCTACCTAATGGACAAACCAGGTCTACCCAGAAAAGAACTGGATCTGTCTACCTTGTTCACTGACCTTTAAGTTGGGTATGTAGCCCTGGTATCCAGGACCCAGCAGGTCCCCTTCCCTAATTTCTGGGCAATATCCAAGTTCATCAAAGCAGACAGGACTCAAATTTCCAGACCTTATAAACGGTTGAAATAAGGTCATTCTTTTCGTCTCAGCTCAAACTTGGTTAGTCTCCATATCCAATCTAACTCTTGGGTGAAAGAGAAGAACACATTTGTTGCTTTGGACTGTTGCCCTATTTCTTTATCTGCTGGCTGACCTTCCCTATGTAAGTGCACCAGCATTTGCAACATTCAGTTTAAGCTGGAAGGCTCTTTCATCTTTGTCCCCTGGCCTTGATCTCTCATCATTATGGTCTGAATCCCTGCTAATCACTAATGATCCCGTGGCCCTTTATATAATACTAAGGTATTAGACCTGAACTCTTAGAAAAATTCCTACTCAGCTAATTACATTCTTTCTGCTTTTCTTGGTACTCCATACAGTCTCAGCTGGAGTTGAATCTCAACTATTCCCTCAGATTTTAAATTGTTTGCTAGTGGTTTTTGGAAAGGAATTATAAACTCTTCCCTCAAATAAATTCAACTAATTATGATTCAAAAGTCCCATGACCTACCTCTTTCTCTTTTCCTAGTCTTTCTATTCCCTCTCTCATATTCTGGTCTTGAATATAAGAGTTTAACTTCACTGGGTGAGGAGTTTCATGATTCTATATTTTGATAGTATATTGTTAACTTAAAGCAGTACACAGTGGTTCTACTACATATCTACTTTGGGGTCTGTATTCACAACCAACTACTAAACATGACAAACGTTTCAACCCACAGGTTACATTTAACCTACAGTCTAAGGATCACCGAATTTTTTGGTAATGGTGAATGCCTTGCTCACAAAATAGAATACAGGTGAAATTTGGTTTCTTAACTGAGTATGATTCTTTTATATTTCAAGGAATGTGAGCACCAGTTCTATAGAACTATATATGGCAATCCTGAATTTAGCCCATGACATCTTGGATTTTTCCTATCCATTTCCATATTCTAGAACTTAACAGCTTTTGTAATCATAGCAGCAAAACTGAACTCTCATAAAATCCAGATCAACCAAATTCTTGACAACGTAACTTTCTGAGCATGTCTCTGTACTGTATACCATTGTACTATACATGTATATGACTGTTAAATTAATAATTCATTGACAATCAAAGAGAATGTACAGCTCCAAATGAGCACTTTTCTTAAAGCTGTCCCTTGGCAGCTACTTTTATTCCAATGGTGCTGCCATTATCCAAACTATGTTTGTATAATGACTTTAGAACTAGTTTAAAAGCTACTAAAGAAAGCCATCTAATTGTCCTTCTGATTGTTTTGATCCCAAATTATACTACCCTGACTTGATCAGTCTCCCTACTCTTCAGGGCACTGAAAGTCTACAAAAGAAGATGACTTACCACTGCCTAGGCTTTTTAACAAGATGTGCTGTGAGTTTTGAAAACAGTGCCTAATGAAGAGCTCCAAAACAGGTTTGATCAATGGCAGCAATGAACGCATCATTGCAAACTTCCAGGATGACTAGCTGGATAAAGACACACTAAAATATATGTGCAAGTCCTGGTATAGTTGTCTACATCAGTTTATAGTCATATCCTGGTTACACAGTTTCAGCTCTACAGCACACATTTAGAGTAGAGATAAAATTATTCTTAACATCTTCTATTACTGTACTTCACAAAATTTGACATTCTTTAGGTGCATCTTATACATTTCACACAGAAATGTCTTGATATTCAAGAATATAGGCATTGTTCTGAATTATCTGAAGCATTATCCACAAAAACATTCAAACTATAAATAATCGGGATAGACATATTGGGTATGTTTTTTCTATTTCTATTAAACCAATGAAAATGAGTTTTAACCAGGTGTATTTGTGACTACTTGGGATGTGTTTGTTTGCTTAACTGTAGGCCATTCTTATTTCAGATTGGGAGAGAAAGGAGTATGTGGCTTTGATTTTAACTAAAAATATCATGCCTTTACTCACACAAAACCAGATAGTCCAGTATACCATATGAGGAACAAGACATTTTTAGGAAAACTTGACATTCTAAAATAATTAAAAGAATGTCATAAGCCCATTCGATCATGCAAGCCCTTTAAACATTGTTTTTAAAGCCTTAAGGAAAGGGAAAAAAAAAACCAAACAAACACATGCCACTGGGTAGGTACAGGGCACTCACTAGCTGGAGAAAACTTCCTGACCTGCAATTTTTCTTTCCTTGACTTACTACTTGAGAGTAATCAATCCAATCTCTCATTTGTATAAATGAAAAGCCACAGTTTTTAACTCTTTCATAATAATATTCCTCAAATTTCCTGGAGCCAGGAGAAGATACACATATTCTAGTTACACTTCAACAATTATTTATTAGTTGCTTATGGGGATCATGTTCAATGGCAAAGTGAAACGGAGGACCTATAACAGATAATGAATAAATACTTAGTGAATTAATGAATGGAGGAAAAGAAAATCATACCTTGAGTCAACACATGCGGAGTCCATGGTAAAACTGACTCCTACAGAATCTGGTCTGTGTAAATACAGTTTGTATTATATAGTATCAAGCCTAAAGTATTTGCTTAGATTTGGATGACTTCAGATGTCAGAATTCATTCATCAGGGCCCTCGCAATACTTTTGAACTTAATCCCTTGTTTTAAGTGACTCCTGATAAAATCAGTCTTTAATACCCAAGAGTAATACCTAAGTAGTCATTAAGACTGGAGCTTTACAGAATATTTACCTGAATTCCATACCTGAGATAAACTGTACGTTTCACATACCCAGCACTTGTACTAAAAGCATATGGGTCTCTCATTCAAGCTACCAGATGATTTTCTTGCACAACTAGTTTCCTCACTTTTCCAATTATTCCAGTTTTAGAAGATGTTTGGTTTCATAAATAGCGCCTTCTCCCTGACTTACTGTGGACTATTTGGTAGGACACATAACATCTCTGTTCCTCGGCATATATGATAGAACAGCAAGAAGATAAAACCCTCCTCCTTCCTGGGGGACTTTTGTGAGTATATTGATAAATACCTACAAAATGGTAAATGTTACTACCTCTTTCAGCATTTTGAAAGATGTCAACCAAACACAAAATATTTTTGGTGTGTGAATTAAAATGCCTCTTCCTGATGGTCTCAGATGTTTCCTTGTAAGATAGCGTGTCAAGAACTGGCTTATATATTATCCGTCCTCCAGAACGCACTGACATCACACTTCATAATAGCTTGGTATGGTGATTGCTGTCAAAATCGCCTGCATGGAAACATCCGTGCCCTAGACTGACATAACGTATTAACGTGACAGAGGACTAAAGAACTAAGAGTACCGCGCGAAGCCCCGACTTTGAGCACTTGGGACAGAGGGGTTGGTTACGTGTGAGCTGAAGGGCCTCAACCCTGCTTACGCTTCAACTTAGGAAGAAAATAAAAGTTGCCTGGAGGTCTCGTGGGCGAGGCGGGGAGACCAGAAAGGCAAGTGCCTGCGACAAGAATAGGAAAAACTTTTTTTTTTTTTCCAAATTCGAATCCCATCCAGGGCTAGGCCTTTGCGTCCCCCTTCTCCATGACCGCCAGGCGACGGCACACACTTTGCTGGGAAATAAAAACGAAACGAGGGTCTGGGGGTGCGATCGGCTCCACACCCCTCGGGTGAGGGGTGGGCAGGGTCTGGGCACCTAACCTTTCTGGCCGGCGCTCTCACCGCATCCCCCAGCGAGCGACTCGCCGGCCCCGCAACCTCGGGCACGGGCGACCCCCACGCGGGCTCGCGTTGCCAACCGCCCGACCCGCGCTCTCCTCGCCCTCCGCTGGGGTTTGCGGTGGGCAAGACTCCCCGCGAGCCTGGGTCTGTCACGAGCCCTCTTCCCCAACTGCGCCGTGAAAAGCAGAGCTACGGACTCTAAACTGCACACAAAGCCCCCAACCGGGCCGCGGCGACTCCACGCTTCGCTAGTCCGGCTCCGGGAGCTAAGAGCCTCGCCCCGCGAAAGCACCTCTACCTCCCTCCTCCCACCCACCCCCTGGGGAAGCCCCGCTGAGGGGCAGCAGCGAGCCGGAGGTGAGCCCCTCCGCACGTGAGCACCCCCGCCCCCAGCAGGGCCCTCTGCCCGGCGGACGCTCTCACCTCTAATGAACAGGCGGTGCCGCCTGCGAGAGGAAGAGAGCGAGTGGGGAATACTCACACTGGGTCGGGCCGCGCAGGGACTTCGTCGGGAAGGACCCGCGAGCTGGGGACCGGAGCCCCAGCCGGTTGCGGTCGCGCCGCCGCCTCAGAAGGGAGGCCTCTACCGTCCGGCCGCGGACCTGCAGCTGCCTCGCGCGCACGCGCACGCGCGCGCCACCGCCGGCCCCGCCCCCGCCCCGCCCCGCCGGCCCCGCCCCGCCCCGCCGGCCCCGCCCCGCCCCGCCGGCCCCGCCCCGCCCCGCCGGCCCCGCCCCGCCCCGCCCCGCTGGCCTCCTTTTCTGCCGCTGGCTCCCACCCCTCCTCTCCGCCAGCTGGTGCAATCAGCGCTCTCCTGGAGACGTACGCGAAGCGACGTGGAAAGCCTTCCACCAAAATGAGCTGTGATATCCTTTTGATGGCTATAATTTATTCCAAATCGTCCCTGGACTGAAACGATCAATTAGCAGCCCGAAACGCACTGTGAAGTAAATTGTCACACTCTCTATTACAGGATGGTTATCATATATTTATAAGGTGTGTTTTCTGCAATCAGAACCAACAAGGTGTTGAGCGATCAGTCATAAACGCACTTCTTCAAAAAGAGCGGGAGAGAAGCTCTAGCATTGTATGGCAGAGGAAGAAAAGTCTTATGACAGTTATTAACTCTCCCACCCTCTGCCCACGGTGATGTTTCCTCTTGGCATCTGGGAAGTTCAGTGAGGCTAGAACTCTGCACCAACTCTCCAGGCCACTCGTGTGACCCCGAGAGAAGGGTCCCTGTGAACAACACAGGCTCAAAGCCCCAAGAGGAGTGGTTACCTTGCTATGTAAATAGAGATCAGGCATAAGAATCCTCACTCTTTCTCTCTGGCCTTCCTCCCACCCAGGAGAATAATATCTTATTCTTCCCTTCTTAAACTTCTGGCAGAATGGTTGCATTCTATACTTAATCTTAAGTGCCTTGTCTTCCTCAGGTCTCAGGTTGTTGCCTTCTTCTCTCTGATAGTCAGGTGTTATGTACTGTAGAGATTATGCCATGGTGATATAAAGTTTACCTACAGAGAGAACTCTGCATTCTGAATTGGAATCTGCCACAACGCACAAACTCTGAGAAAGTCATTCGAAATTCTCATTCAGTCTGGTAGACAGTCTTGACTGGACCAAACTATGGAGACATGGTTATTTTGCCCTTACAGTCATCTTTAATGACTACACATGGATATACATCCAGAACTTCTGAGTTTCCTGTAACAAGCTATCATCACATTATCATCCATCAACCACCTTTCAATCATTTTTTTTAATGTTTATTTATTTTTGAGAGAGACAGAGACAGAGCATGATCAGGGGAGGGGCAGAGAGAGAGGGAGACCCAGAACTGGAAGCAGGCTCCAGGCTCTGAGTTGTCAGCACAGAGCCCCACATGGGGCTCAAACTCACAAACTGTGAGATCATGACCTGAGCTGAAGTCGGAGGCTTAACCAACTGAGCCCCCCCCAGGTGCCCCTCAATCATTTTTTAGAAGGATTCTGGTTTGTATCCAATTAATATTCCTTTTGCCTGAAAAACAACTCTGAAGCCCAGCCTATTGATTTTTGTGAGGAAAGTTTAGCTGCCAGGAGCATGCCTCTATGGGCAATAAAGTGACATTTGTGAAGAGAGAGTCACAAGGTGGGGTAAGATCCAGAGTTTATACCACATTCTTCTTAGATTAACTGCCCCCATGATTTCTGAATGGCCAGGCTTGCTGCAATGCTAACCTCTTAAAAATGGACAGAAAGGAAAACTGGTTGGGCGTTTGAGTTGTAAAGGCAACTGTTGCCATTGGGCATCCTCCAGCATAAATGGAACACGATGTCCCTCTTTTAGGAAGCACAGGAACCAGGGAGCCTTGCCTCATTTGAGTGAGTAAAGAGCATAGTAAAGAGCCAGCAGCACTTCCACCTTATAGTTTCTAAAGTCATTGACTTAATTTGCATTTAACAGCTAGTAGCTAATATTGAGCATTTACTCTATGCCAGGCATTGTGCTTTAAATTATATGCATTATCTTATTTTATCCTATCAACAAACTTATGGGGGGAAGGTTCCTCATTTTGCCAATAAGAAAATGAAATTTGGCAAAACTAAGTAACTTCTCCAAGAGCAAACTCCTAGTGAGTGATGATCTCAAATCCAGGCCAGTCTCCAATGCCCATGCTCTTTACCCCAATAATATAATACCTCAAAATTTTAAGATTTTGATTTAGGATTTTCCACCAAAAAGATTCTAGTGGAGCTGATGACACAATGAAAGTGGTGAATTCTGGGAGAAGAAGGAAAGAACAGCTGCCTGCAGAGGAAAGACACAATAGATACATATACCCTTACTGGGTAGGTTACCCCTTTTCTGTTCTACCCTTCCTACATCCCATGACTTCTTTTTCAGAGTTATCACCTGCCATCTGGTGTCTAGCCAAAGAGACCTTACCCAAGGTCAGTGATGACTGCTAGGCTTGGGGTGGGGGGTTGGGTGGGTAGAGTGGATGAGCAGACCCCAGAGAAATCACAGCACCCTGGGGAGGAGACTTAAGTGGGAGGCCAGTGTTGGCCAGAGGCCCTTGTCCCAGACCCCCAGCTCTGAGAATGAAATGTTGCTTCCTAATGGACTTTAAATTACCAACATCGCTAAACTCTCCCTTAATAGACTTGTAAAGATCTGCTTGCTACCTTTTTCCCCCTTCATGTAGAATTTGTAATCAAGAGCCCAATTTTGTCATTTGGAAATACTAATTATCTAATCACGCCATGCTGCATAACGTACTTGTCTGCCCAATTAGCTAGGACAATTATTAAAATTCAGAGGCCTAATTATGTCTCAATTTAATGCTGGCAAACTTGCATACAGAGCAGTAATTAAAATCCTCTCTTTCCCTCTGCCTTTAGGGCAGGGGATGATTAGGCCCTGTCAGGGGGTGTACTGAACTAAACCAGTGAAGCGTATTGTGCAACATGACCCTGCATTGTTAAGTGTGTCAACATATTAACCTGAATTCCCTTCAGCCCCCACATAATCACATTTGGTAGAGGAATAAAGGAGCTAAAACATGAAGCATTTTATTAAAAAAACATAAATTCTTTTTAATTAATGCTATGAGAGTTCTGATGAATTTCATGCTTCCAAGTGCTGGAAGACATAAGACTGGTTCATCTAATTACTGGCAAATTTGCTCTTGTTAAAACTACTTTTTTTTTTACTCATTTAAAGAAAATGCTTTTTTTTTTTTTTTGGTGGTGTAATATAAAAAGAAGAAGAAAAGCCTAGCTACTTGGCTTCCAGTAATACAGTAGATTACCAGTTTTGTTTGATGATAGAACACAAGTGAATGTTGACTTCTAAAAGAATCAAATCCAAGACTGGAGGCATTAAGAAAAAAAGGGGGGGGGCTAGAATTTAATACTTGAAAGATGTTAATACAAGTGAAACATTAAAAATCATAATATTGAAACAAATTCAAAATATTTACCTTTTGAGCTCATAAGTTTGATGTCTGAAATAAAACCAGCATGAGGAGACCAGAGCAGAGCACAAGTTCTCGTTGCTTCCGAAGTCCATCAGCATGCAGGAACCCAGACAGTGCGTGTTTACTCTCCTGGCATCTCAGTCCTTTTCTCTATGAACTAAGGAGAGCCACCAAACCCAGTAAAACTTCGGAGCTGTCTTCTAAACTCTGGGTTTCACTAATAATGGAATATGTGATAGATTTTTCATGTATTCAACTAAAAAAGGAAAGCATTGTGTCTACACCCAAAATGAATTATTCTGGAGAAAGGACTTCTTTCAGTTGCTTCTAAACTTCTTGCTGCATAGTTTCCAGAGACACACAAATACACACACACACACACACACACACACACACAGTCACTTATTTGGACGAGCTTCCTCTCAATTGATCTCATTTTGAATCTCATGCCAACCTTGTGACACAGTAGGCAAGGCAAGCCTGTCTCCATTTTATTAATGTGGGGCAGTTAAGATATTTATTGAAGCTGACCACTGTACCCCCCACTTCCTAATTATGGGCAGGGCAAGTTGAACTCAGTTCTGCTTGCCAGCACTGAATCTGACAGAGTATCTGTGAATGAGACCCCAATGAAGGATGCTTGGTTTAGTAAAATACCTCAAGTTGAGATCAAAATATAGATAATGTTATAAATAATGACAGAACAAGGGAGCCTATATATCAACATTGGAGGACCTTCTTTCTGTCCTTCGGTCAACACTTACTTGCAACATGTTTAGTCATATCGGTTTATATTTGGTGACTTTGGCCCATGTATGGCCTCTTTTAAGTTTTTACATTTTCCGAGATACATATGATTACATAGAGTTGGTGGTAGTAAAAGTACAGTTCCTTCCTCCTACTCTTACGCTGGGTACATCATGGGATAGAAGATGGTGTTTAGGGACCACTCTGGCTGGTACAGCCCCTCTTACTAACAAAGACAGTGACTACAGGTAGTCTCGTCAGGAGATGGTTGGCTGGAGCTATGACAGGCCCTTAGGTGCTTGTGCTATAAAACCAGGCGGTAGCCCCTCCCCCAAGCCTCCCACAGAGTGTGCCCCGTGTCTTGAAAATGGCCTTGCTCTGAGTCTCTTTGGATAGCAAACTGAAGTGCAAATCTGTGTTCTGACTTGTTCCTGTGGCTGTCAGCATGTTTTCCTCTTGTCAGCAGCAATTGACTGGTCAGGCTCACCCCTGTACAGCAATTGTAACAGCTCATTGACAGGCTAGTGACCCAGCTGGACCTGATAATGGAAAACTATTGATTTTTGTAGGCTCCACGAATCTAAAATGAACGACCGATGTAATGTCATCAATTGTCTCGGACTCTGATAACCCAAGGGAAAAAGTTTCAGGGATTGCTTGTATTGCCTGACAATAGTGTTTCAAAATCTCCCTAGGTATATGTAAGGAGAAACCCATTTCCTGTGTGTTTTCCTTAAAGGACCCCAATTAGGCAAGGCTTCAATTCCTAGCCTTGCATGTTAAATAAAGTGGGACTTAGCACTGCCAATTGGCCAAACTGGAACTTGATATACTATTTAGACAAGATACTTGAGGAGAGGCACTTTAGAAAGGAAATGTTCAAAATGTTTATTGTAAAACAAACTCACAGAAAAGAAAAAAAAAAGGTTGGGATTAAACCAAAATATACTGGCTCTCAAAGATCTTTATATATGAAATTAGGATAGAACGATTAGGCTGTCTCTGCTGACTTGAGTTGATTTGTTTGGTAGAAAGAAAGGCTTGAAGACGATGCAGACATGCCTTGGGTGTGTGTTGAGGGAAATCACTATTTCATTTTGTTTTTCAAACCCTTTTCTTAGTTGATTATTTCAAAATACTCAAGCATTGCTCAGTGTATTCTTCAGAAACAAGAGCTGTTTCTTTTTGAGCTAAATTAGCAGTACGTTAGATCTAATTTTTCCCACTAGAAAAATCCAGAGAACTCTGTGCTGAGTTATGGATAGAATGTCTGATAATGGTTTCTGCTGAAGGGAACTTCCTTAAAAAAAAAAAAAAAAAAAAAAGAAGGCAGGTTATTGATCTTGGCTGCCAACTCAATACATTTAGTTCACAATTCACTTGTAGTGAGAACATAATCATCTTATGGAACTGATCAGATTCAGACATTCTTAGAATACGGTTCTGAGAGCTGGTTGAAAATCATACAGCACAGAGGTAACAGGGGTGCTTCCTCAGCCATTTGCTCACAGGGGGCTAGAGAGAGAGCCTCAGTGAGGAGCTGGAAAGAACAGACCCCAGAGGTGACAAGTCCATGTGCAGCAGGGCTCCTATTCACAGGATCCAACAATCTTCACACACTCCTGTAATGGTCCCTTTATGGCCTTTGATCAGCTTCACCCCTTACAACACTACATTCCTGGTTTCCTAGTGCTATCAAAACCAACGTTGCTGTTTGGCTGCCCATTAGTGAAGATACACAAGGATAAGACCTGAAAGAAATTAAGCTAGACCAAAAAAATCCAAAAAACAAAAAGCAAAAACCATCCATTGGCATTTGGACTTTACTAAATATAAAACACTTGGTGCAGAGAACACAAGATTTGCCTGCTTCTGTGACATGTTCTTCCGGCCCAGCCAAGGTATCAGCAGCTAAAACTCAGGGGCTAGGTCTTACATGTTTTGGGGTTCTCCAGAGTGGTTGCCACAAGGCCTTACATGTCACAGACACGATAGTCTTTGAAAAAAACAGCCAAAAAAGCTACTTTTAAGTATAGAAGGACGAAGGTAAGCATTTTCCAGTCTGTAATAGATTTTGGAGAAAATCATTGAAATCATGGTACCTGTCCATGTGCCTGTCTTCAGGTTCGTGCCAGTCCGTGAAGAAATTGCACTTGTCTGTGATGAAAATATGAAGAAGACTAAGTTATGTGATTTTATATAGCAAAATTACATCTTTTAGAAATTCCAAAATTACATCTTTTGGGGGTGTTGAACATTGTTTCTTTTCACAAATAATTATGATTAGAGGTGAAAGATGCTTTTAATTCGTATCCTTACTTGACAAGCCAAGATAAAAAGTGGACAAAACCATTCATTGGTCCCAGTAGCTTAAAAATGACACTTCTGTGGAAGCCAAAAGAATGAGAGATTCTAAATATTCATTATTCATACACCTTATTAAAATTAAAACAATTACAGTTATCTGACTGTCAATAAACAGAAATATTTGTGATTAAGACACACAGCCCTAATTATGATAAGTGGACCACACTGGACTAAAGTCATTTGGGGCTTCTTTTAGGTTTCTCTTCTATTTTTTGTCATTACAAACCAGTTATGGATTTTTAAACCCAAATCTGTGATTCAATTGAAATGCCAAAAAATATCTTATTCATCATAATTTTAACTTCACCATAATCTTTTCTGACAACGTGATTCTTACCTCCAGCTCTATGCAATGTCAGCTCTGTTGCCAGCAGCAGCTGCACAGAAATGATGCCATTTGGAGGAAAAAAAATAATTTTGTTTTTTAATTTGATTTATAAAGTGCACATTTAAATCCATATTACATGCTTCGCTGTGCTTTGTAACTTGTGCTATAGATTTAAATGTGTTAAGCATCTTCCCTCTAATAACCAATCATAAAATTAATAATAGAAGATTAAAAGCTCTGGGTCCACTATCACCTCTGTTTTAACCTCTCTCTGCTGCTTATCTTTCAGAATGCTTTAGGCTGCAAATAAAAGTTATTTCATAAAGCAGAAGGGCAAAAATCTCATGGCCCCTCCATTTGTGACAATATGGATGGACCGTGAGGCCATCAGGCTAAGTAAAATAAGTCAGAGAAACACAAATACTATATGCTCTCACGTGTATGTGGAATCTAAAAACACCAAACTTAATACAAATTGAAAACAGATTGGCAGGTGCCAGAGGTGGGGAGTCAGGAGTGGGAGAAATAGGTGAAAGTGGTCAAAAGGTATAAACTCAGGAGATGTAATGTACAGTTAACAATACTTAATTGTATATTTGAAAGTTGCTGAGAGAGTAAATTTAAAAGTTCTCATCACAAGAAAAAAATGTTTTGAAATTGTGTGATGGATGTTAACCTAACATACTGGGACAATAATTTTGCAATATAAAAACAAATCATTATGGTGTGTACTTTAAACTACTACAATGTTATATGTCAGTTATGTCTCGATAAAATGGTGAGGGAGGGGAATCTTGTGGTTCCCGTGTTGATTGATTTAGTATCTCAGTAATATCATCAAGGACCCAGATTTTTTTCTAAATTTGTCTTCAGCCATCTCAGCATGTTGACTTCTCCTAATTTTATGTCCTTCCTTCATGGTGGCAATATGGCCATATACTTCCATGGTCACGTGCAGATAATATTTAGCATCAGAGAAAGGGGACATTCCTCTGTTGTATCCTTTTAAGCCTTGATGAACACCTTCCCAAAAGTCCTTTTGAGTTTACCTCAAGCCTCTTCCAGAGTAATGTCCCAGGCCTATCTCCAAATAATCACTGGCCAGAGGAACATGATTGGATGATTGGATTACCATGATTGGATTATTAAACTAGTCTCTATCCACCCACTGGGAATAGAGAAGGGAACAGCTTCCCCTAAAGGATATCAAACCTGAAAATAAATTACCAGGAAAAAAAGTAAGTTTCTCTTAACAAGGAAGAGAAGAGGACGCATAAACTTAGAAAAACTATTTTGATGACCTTCCCTCTTAGAATCTAGCCACCATGTGAGAAGTTGAAATAGTCTGAGGACATAATACTAAAGGAAGGCTGAACTTGGAGAAATACTGAGGCATTAGAGAAATGAATAAGACTCTTTTGACCTTCCAGGTCTGTTCAAATGGATGTACCCAAGTCAATAATCCAAGACAAAGGAACAGAACTCCTCAACCAAGCCCTGCCCAAACTCTTGATCCAAAGAATCTTCAGATAGAATTGTGGTAATTTTAAGCCTCTAAGATTTAGAGTAGTTTGTTACATAGCAATAGATAACTAGAACACCCCATAAAATGTCTTGAACAGAGACACAATTCAAATGTAAAGGTACTAATAGGTTGAAATTAAAAGATGAGAAAGGATAGGGGCACCTGGGTGGCTCAGTTGGTTAAATGTCCGACTTCAGCTCAGGTCATGATCTCACAGTTGGTAGGTTCAAGCCCTGCATTGGGCTCTGTGCTGACTGCTCAGAGCCTGGAGCCTACTTCAGATTCTGTATCTCCCTCTCTCTCTCTCTCTCTGCCCCTCCCCTGCTCATGCTCTGTCTCTCCCTCTCTCTCTGAAAAGTGAATAAACATTAAAAAAAAATTTTTTTTAAGATGAAAAAGAATATACCATGAAAACAGTAAGCATATGAAAACTGGAATTACTACATTAATATCAGACCAAAATAGACTTTAAGACAAGGAGTGTTGTCAGAGATAATGAGTAATAATTTAAATAATAAAATGGCCAATTAATCAGAAAGACATTGCAATTATGTGTGTATGTATCTAAATCAGTTTCAAAATACATTAAGCAAAAACTACAAAAATAAGGAGAGAAATGGATAATCCAGAATTATAATTAAAGATTTTAGTGCCTCCCAACAACTAAACCCCCGGGTCATTAAGAATATAGAAAAACATAAACATAATTGACATTTATAGCATGCTCTACCAGACAACTGCAGAATACACATTATTTTCAAGGGCACATAAAAGGTTCACCAAGATAGACCATATGCTAGGCCATAAAATATGTCTCAATAAATTTGAATAGACTGCAATCATACAAAATATGTTTTCTGGCCACAGAAGAATGAAATTAGAAATCAATGACAATGGAAGAGATTTTGAAAGCCCTCAAATGTTTGGAAGTTAATACACTTCTACTAACCCATGGCCAAAGAAAAAAAAATCACAAGGAAATTTAGAAAATATTTTGAACTGAATGATAATGAAAGCAAAGGTTTAAAATCAATTACCTAAGTTTCTCCATTAAGAAACTGGGAAAAAGGGAGCCTGAGTGGCTCAGTCAGTTGAGTGTCCCACTCTTGATTTTGGCTCAGGTCATGATCCCAGGGTGGTGGCATCAAGCCCTGCATCAGGCTCCACACTGAGCTTGAAGCCTGCTTAAGATTCTCTCTCTCTCTCTCTCTCTCTCTCTCTCTCTCTCTCTCAAAAAAAAAAAAAAATACATAAATAAAAGAAACTGGGAACAGATGAGCAAAATAAACCCAGGGTAAGTAGTTTTATTTAGGAAATACTAAAGAAAATAATAAGGACAAAAGCAGAAATCCATAAAGGAAAATAAAATAGAGAAAATTAACAAAGTCAACATTTGGCTCTTTGAGAAAATTAATAAAATTGATAAAACTCTAGTTAAGCTGATCAAGAAAAAAAGAAAACACAAATTTAAGATATCAGGAATGAAAGAGGGGATATTACCACAGATCCTATAACTATCAAAAGGATAGTAAGGGAATATTATGAATAACCATTAAGACTTTATATTCAACAACATAAGTGAAATGGACAAATTTCCTTAAAAAAACTTACCAAATTTGATGTGTAATAAAATAGAAAATTTGAATAAACCTGTATCTATCCAAGAAGTTGAACTCATTATTACCACAACAAAAACAATAACAAAACTCCAGGTCTGTTGGTGTCACTGATGAATTCCATCACATCTCAAAAGTAATAAGTAATCTTAAAATAGAGGAGAAAACATTTCCAAATTCCTTTTATGAGACCAATATAACTGATGCCAAAACCTTAAAAGACATTAGAGATAAAATTGCAAACTAGATACATACCCCTTATGAGCATAGATGCAAAACTCATTAACAAAACATTAACAAATTAAATCCAGGAATATATACAAAGGATGCATACCCTCACCAAGCAAAATTTATCCCAGGAATTTGAAGTTAGCCTGTCACTTGAAAATCAATGTAATTCAGCACATTAACAAAATAAATGAGAAAATTTAAACATTTGGATATATACAGAAAAAGCATTTGATGAAATTTAACCCACATTCTTACTAAAAATTTTCTGCAAACTAAGCAACTATGATATTGTGATACAAGAAATAAATGTTTTTGTTTTTACCTATGGTTCTTGGCACAGAACCTGTGCAACACTTGTAGTTTCCTAAATGATAAGAGCTACAAGGGCATCTTTTGTTATACTTAGTTTCTGACCACGTTCTTGAAATAGCTCCAAAGCATAAAGGTAAAATGAGTATATTTTGTTACTTGTAACAAGCTACTTTCAACCACATCTGAGTTTATGTTAACGAGGTGATTTTTGAAAGGTCCTTACATAACCACAGGATGAGGGCTGGTTGCCAGGAAACCATGTGATTAGAGGGCTGGAACTTTCAGTCCCCTACACCTCCCCTACTGCCCCCCCCCCCACCTCCAGGGAGGGAAGAGGGTCTGGAGATTAAATCATTCACCAATGGCCAATGATTCAATCAACCATGCCTACATAATGAAGTCTTTATAAAAATTCTGAAGTATGGGGGATGGGCAGAGGGAGTTGGAATAGGTGTGTGTGTGTGTGTGTGTGTGTGTGTGTGTGTGTGTATGTAGGAGGACTGGACACCCATACAGAATTCACCAGGTTGGTAAACACATGGAGATGCTAAGAGGGTGGTGCACCCAGAGAGAGCATGGAAGCATTTCACCTCTTCCTCCATACCTTTCCTTATGCATCTCTTCCATCTATATTCCTGAGCTGCTCCTTTTATAATAAACTGCTAATCTAGTGAGGGAACTTTTCCTGAGTTATGTGAGCCATTCTAGTGAATGATCAAACCCGAGGAGAGGGTTGAGGGAAGTTCCAATTCATAGCTGGTCAGTCAGATGCACAGATGATAACCTGTACTTGACAATCTGAAGTAGGGGCAGAGAGTAAGTAGTGTCAGAAGTGAGTTAAATTATAGGACCCCCAGCTGGTATCTGATGAATCAGAGATCGTCCTCCCCTTTGTCTTCTACTTGTGCCCCTTCTCTTCCCTTTTCAGGTCACTTTATGTGAAGGCCCCACCACCTCCACTGAATACCTCACTCCAAAGTAAGTAGAGAACTCCTGCTGTAGCAATACTGGGCCCTTCTTTCCCCTAAAAAGGAGATACTGTTTCCTGAGAATAACTTCTATCTTTGAGAACACCAGTCAGCACTCTATACAATTCAGGGGTGAAAAAACTGAAAAATTACGAACACTTCAGAAGTCATTCAGATTAAATATGCCCTTAACAGCATAGATTTTTTTCTCAGCAGTCCTTAAGCCTAACCTTATTCTCAGTCTCCATGGAAAGTCTGGCCTTCACAGTTTTTTTATTTGTTACAATAAAAGGCAAAGATTTCTCTAATATTTCCAACATACAGGTTTCTGAGACCCACAGTCCTTGAAGGTTTCTTTTGTTTTGTTTTTTAAGAGTATTGGCTAATGGGGCATGCGCGGTTGGCTCAGTTGGTGGAGCATGTGACTCTTGATCTCAGGGTTGTGGGTTTGAGCCCCATGTTGGGTGCAGAGATTACATAAAAGTAAAAAAATATATAAAAAAATTTTTAGAAGG
Organism: Panthera leo; assembly: GCF_018350215.1. Classification (NCBI taxonomy): domain Eukaryota; kingdom Metazoa; phylum Chordata; class Mammalia; order Carnivora; family Felidae; genus Panthera; species Panthera leo. Next base: position 76,591,524 of record NC_056686.1, read on the forward strand.
TAATTTTTGTATTTTGATTGTTCAGAATTCTATTTTGTTTAAATTTTTATAACAGGCATCTCTCTTACTTAAAAACAAAAAAAAATGAATAAAAACTTAATAGAAAAAAAGATAAATGGTCAAAGGAAATGAACAATTTTTCAACGAAAACATGCAAATCGCCATTTACCAAAAATGTTAAATGTATATTTTAACTAATTTTATTTTTATTATTTTTTCCACATTTATTTAACAATTTTTTAAAAATAAGTTCAAAACAAAAAGCCTGGGCTGTTGACCAAAACTTTGAGGGGTGAGGGGCTGAGAGACAGAAGGAAGTCACTCCATTGCAAACAGTTTTTTTAAGTTATGCATAAGTTGCAAACATCTTTGTTTACAAAAAGCAGTTTCTGGTCAATTTATGACCTTTCTGTTTGAAAGTACCAGCCCAACTCTATGTGGCACAGGAGTCCTTTGTCTCTCATCAATGAACCATTATGTTCATTTGGCAACTTTCACCAAGATTCCCACATCACTGTTAAACACCTATTCTTTCCTTGCAGCTTTTCAAGGTGGTAAAATTGTTTGAGGTTCATAAGAGTGTGTTAGAGGCATGCCTGCATTCACAGGTCAGCAAATTGAATTAGCATGAACTTGAGCCCCATGCAGATGTTGGGCAAACCTAATAAACATTTCCTTCATGAAGGAAAAAAAAATCATTATTTTCACATTATTTACTATTTGCTTTGTGAAATACCTCCCCAAATAATTGCCAAAATGTTTTTAAACCCAGAGAGAAGCCTTGGAATTTTAAATAAAGTGGTCAAGGAAGGCCTTGCAGAAAAGGTGACATTTGAGTAAACACTTGAAGTGAGAAAGAAAGCCATGTGGGGATGCTGGAAGCATTCAGAACAAAAGGAACAGCAGTGTACAGGCCTGAAATAGGAATGTGACAGATGTGTTCAAAAACCAATGTAGTGGCCAGAATGGCTGGAGTGGAAAAGGATACAGACAGATGTTGGGGATGGAAGATAGAGGCAGATCACATAAAGGGTTATTGTAAATTAGTTTCCCCTGGCATTTGCTTAAAGTAAGATTGGAAGCCACTGGAGGATTTTAAGCAGAAAAATAGTGTGGTATGACTTGTGTTTTAATAGCATTATCTGAATGCTATGTTGAGAATAGGCAGAAAGAGGGCAAGAATAGGGAAAAGTTAGAAGCCCATTCCAATAAACTAGGTGAAAAATAATGGTGGTTTTGATCAGGATAGAAATAGTTAAGAAAGGGCTAGATTCTGGATGAATTTTTTTCCTTTTTTTGAGAGGGAATTTATATACAATGAAATATATCCATGCAGGTGTGCATTTCTATATATTTTGACCAATTTGTGTAACTACCACAAATGATACAGAAATTTCATCATCCAAAAAAAGTTCCCTAGTGACCCTTTGAAATCAAAATGTGCCACCTGACCTCAGGCAACCACCAATCTGCCTTCTTTCACTATACATTAGATATGTCTTTTCCATAGCTTCCTATGCATTAGAACTATACCTTATTTCCTTTTTTGTGTCTGGCTTTTTTTTTTCACTCAGCTTGTTTTTGAAGTTTACTTGTGTTTATGCATGTATCACTAGTCCATTCTTTTTTATTGCTGATTAGTATCCCATTGTTTGAATAAACCAGTTTATTCAATACTGTTAATAGCCATTTGTGTTATTTTCAGCTGTAGTTTGTAATGCATAAAGCTGCTATACATACTTACATACAAGCCTTTGTGTGGATGTTTTTATTTCTCTTGAATAAATACCCAGGGATGTGACTGTCATTATAAGTATGTCATGGGTCATGGTAAGCATATATCCAGTTTTATAAGAAACGGCCAAAATATTTTCCAGAGTGATTGTATCATTTTACATTCTCACCAACAATGTGTGAGAGTTTTGGTTGCTCCATATCTTGGCCAACATTTATTGCCAGTCTTTAATTTTAGTCATTCTGATGGATATGTAGGAGGCGTGGTTTGGAAACATTTGCCCGACAAATTCTTTGACACTCCTCCCATCAGAAGGTGGAGTCTTATTCCCGTCTCCTTGAATGAGGGCTGGATTTAGTGACTCCCTTTCCATGTCTTATTTTGTAATTTATTTATTGAAATATAGTTCATATACATAAAATTCACCATTTTGAAGTACACAATTTAGTGGATCTTAGTATATTCATAGTAATTCCAGAACATTTCTATCATATCATAAAGAACCTCCATACCTATTAGCAGTCACTCCCATTTCCCCTTCTTCCTTCTGCACACCCCACCCCTCAATTCCCTGGCATCATACAATATTTGGCCTTTTGTGTCTGGTTTCTTTCACTTAGCATAATGTTTTCAAGATACGTCCACATTTCAGCATGTGTTAGTATTTCGTTTGTTCTTATGGGTATCATTTCATTGTACAGATACACCACCTTTTGTTTTTCCATTCATCAATTGATGGATATTTGGGTTGCTTCTTTTTGGTTTTTATGAATAAAGCTCCTATGAAAATTAATGTGCACATTTTCGTGTGAACATGTTTTCACTTCCACATTTTTAGGGACTGCCCAACTGTTTTCCAAAGTGGCTGTACCATTTTATAATCCCACCAGACATATACAAATGTTCCAGTTTCTCTATATCTTTACCAACACATTTTATAGTCTTTTATTACAGCTATCTTAGTGGGTGTAAAGTGGTATCTCATTGTGGTTTTGGTATGCATTTCCAGACTGATGATGTTGAGCATCTTTTCATGTACTAATTGGCCATTTGTAAATCTTCTTTGGGGAAATGTCTATTCAAATTCTTTGCCTGTTTCTAAATTGGGCTCTTTATTATTGAAGTGTAAGGGATCTTTATACATCCTAGATACTAGATCCTCTGATATATATGACTTGCAACTATTTTCTCCCATTCTGTAGGTTGTCTTTTCACTTTCTTGATAGTGTCCTTTGATGCAAAAGCTTTTAATTGATTGAAGTCTAATTTGTTTTTTTCTTTCATTGCTTATGTGTCACCTAATCCAAGTTCACAAAGATTTACACCTATGTTTCCAAGATTTTTTTTAATGTTTACTTATTTTTGAGAGAGACAGAGACACAGAGACAGAGTGAGCACGTGCAAGAGCAGGAAAGGGACAGAGACCAAGAATCCGAATGCGGCTCTGAGCTGTCAGCACAGCTGAAACCACAAACTGAGATCATGACCTGAGCAGGAGTCCGATGGTCAACCAACTGAGCCACCCAGGCACCCTTTTCTAAGATTTTTTAAGTTTTAGCTCTGATAAAATTTAGGTTGTTGACCCATTTTGAATTAATTTTTGTATATGAGGTGAAGCAGTGGTCCAAATTCATTCTTTTACATAAGGATAGATAATTGTTCCACCACCATTTGTTGAAAAAGCTATTCTTATCCCATTGAATGGTCTTGGCATGCATGTCAAGGGTGTAAGGTTTTCCAAATGTATAAGATCATGCCATCTGCAAATAGAGATCATTTTACTTCTTTTATTCCCCAATATGAATGCCTTTAATTTTTTTTTCTTCACTAATTGCTCTGGCTAAAATCTCCAGTATAATGTTGAATAGAAGTTTTGAGAACAAGCAAATATCTTTGTTTCTGATCTTAAGGGCAAAACTATCAGTCTTTCACTATTAAGTATGATGTTAGCTGTAGATATTTTATAGATGTCTTTTATTAGGTTGAGGAAGTTCTCTTATATTACTTGTTTGTTGAGTGTTTTTATCATTAAAGGATGTATTTTTTTCAGCTTCACTGAGGTATAATCATCACATAAAAATTGTATGTATTCAAAGTATACAACTTGATGTCTTGAGGTAGATACACACTGTAAAATAATCACAATCAAAACAATTAGCAAATTATCATCCTATCTAGTTGCCATTTGTGTGTGTGTGTGTGTGTGTGTGGTGAGAACATTTAAGATTTACTCTATTAACCAATTTCAGATACACAGTACAGCGTTGTTGACTGCAGTCACCATATTGTACATTAGAATTTTTTTTTTTTAACGTTTATTTATTTTTGAGACAGAGAGAGACAGAGCATGAACAGGGGAGGAGCAGAGAGAGAGGGAGACACAGAATCTGAAACAGGCTCCAGGCTCTGAGCTGTCAGCACAGAGCCCGACGCGGGGCTCGAACTCACGGACCGCGAGATCATGACCTGAGCCGAAGTCGGACGCCCAACCGACTGAGCCACCCAGGCGCCCCTCAGACTTTGTTCTTTTTTAAAGTTTATTTTGAGACAGAGAGAATGCACGAGTTGGGGAGGGGCAGACGGGGGGTGGGGAGGGAGGGAGAGAATAGGGCAATGTGGAGCCTGATGCAGGGTTTGAACTCACAGACTATAAGATCATAACCTGAGACAAAATCAAGAGTTGCACCCTTAACCGACTGAGCCCTCTAGGCACCCACCCGCCCCTTTTTAAGACTGAATAATATTCCAGTGTGCGTGTGTGTGTGTGTGTGTGTGTGTGTGTGTGACTATCCAGTTAGTTGAGAGACACATTTCCATATCTTGGCTATTGTGAATGATGCTGCAATAAACATGGAATTGCAGAGATCTTTGAGATACCGATTTCATTTTCTTTGGATATATACCCAGAATATGGGTTGCCATATCATATGGTAGATCTATTTTTAATTTTTAAAGGAACCTTCATACTGTTTTTCATAATGGCTATACTAATTTACATTCCCACCAACAGGATACAAGGATTCCCTTTTCTCTACATCCTTGCCAACATTTGTTATCTCGTCTTTTTGATAATAGCCATTCTAATCTCATTAGAGATTAGTGGTTTTGATTTGAATTTCCAGCTGATTAGGGATGTTGAGCACCTTTTCAAGTACCTTTGGGCCATTTATGTTTGTATGTTTTCGTTTGAGAGATGCCTATTCTGGTCCTTTGCCCATTTTTAAAAATAATTTTGTTTTGTTTTTTGTTTCCCATGGAGTTGTAGGAGTTCCTTATTGAACCCTTACTAAACCTTTATCAGATAAATGATTTGCAAATATTTTTTCCCATTCTATAGGCTGCGTTTTCACTCTGTTGATTGTTTCCTTTGCTCTGTAGCATTTTAGTTAGATGCAATCCCACTTGGCTACAAAACACCAAAAACACTGGCAACAAAAGCAAAAATACGGAAGTGGGAAGGTCTCTTCAATAAATGGTGTTGGAAAAACAATATCCATATGTAGAAGAATGGAATCGGACATCTCACACCACATACAAAAATCAACTCAAAATGGATTAAAGACTTAAATGTAAGGCCTGAAACTATAAAACTACTGGAAGATAACATAGGTAAAATGCAAGAAGCACCTTCCTTTCCTGGGAACATAGTGCTTACTTGGCACCCTTGTTGAAGACTAGTTGACCAAAAATATGTGGATTTATTTCTGAGCTCTCTATTCTCTTCCAGTGGTCTATATGTCTGTTTTTATGCCAATACCAAACTGTTTTGATTACCATTGCTTTGTAATATATATTGAAATCAGGGGGTATGATAGCTCCAGCTTTGTAATTCTTGCTTTTTCTGTATCCAGTGAGATGATGTGGGTTTTGTCTTTCATTCTGTTTATGTTTTGTATCATATTTTCTTATTTGTTAAGTTGAGCCATCCTCATATCCCAAAGATAAATCTCACTTGATCATGGTGAATGATCTTTTGATGTGCTATTGAATTCAGTTTGCTATTTTGTTGGGTATTTTTGCATCTATATTCATTAGAGATATTGACCTAAGAAAAGAAAAAGTTTTCTTTTCTTGCAGTGTTTTTGTCTGACTTTGGTATCACTGTGATGCTGCCTTAATAAAATGAGTTTGGAAGTGTTCCCTCTTCTTTTTGTAAGAGTTTAAGAAGAATTGGTATTTGTTGAATGTTTGTTAGAATTCCCCTTGAAGCCATCTTGGTTTTCTTTTATTGTAGGTTTTTGATTACTGTTTCAGTCTCCATGTTTGTTATTGGTCTATTCAGGCTGTTTTTTTCTTGATCCAGGCTTGTTAGGTTGTATGTTTCTAAGAATTTATCCATTTCTTCTAGGATATCCAACTTATGGACATATAATTGTATGTAATAGTCTCTTTTTACTGTGAAATCCACTGTGATTTCATTTCTGGTTTTACTTGAGTTTCCTCTTTTTCTTAGTCTAACTGAGGGTTAATCTTTTCCCATCCCTTCACTTTCAGCTTATGAGTGTCCTAATGTTGTTTCTTGTAAACAACATATAGTTGGATCTAGGTTTTTGTTTGTTTTTAATCCATTCAGCTACTGTTTTTTGGTTGGGAAATTTAATCCATTCACATTTAAAGTAATTACTGATAGAGGACTTACTTTTGCCATTTTAACTGTTTTGTCTTGTAGTTCTTTTATCCTTCTTTTTCTCCCTTGCTGTCCTTCCCCGCCCCCCCCCCCCCCCCCTTCTTTTTCTGGATTGATAGACTTTCTTTTCCTTTTGTGTAACTCCTAGGGGTATCTTTATTGTTACCATGGGGCTTACATAAAACATATTTATAATAGTCTATTTTAAGCTGTTCCCTTCATTTGCATATAAAAACTCTACACTTCTACCTCTCCTCCCCTCCCCCCCCAACTACATGGTCTTAGTGTCATAATTTACATCTATTTATATTATATGGAACGATTTTGGATTTTGCCAAATGCTCTTTCTGCATCAACTGAGATGTTTTTCCCCTTTAGTTTATTAATATGGTGTAATACATAGTTTTCATATTTTGTATCAACTTTCCATTCTTGGGATAAATTCCAATTGGGCAAGTAGTTTGTTGCATATTTTTAACATCATAACAGATTTGGTCTATAGCTTTCCTTTATGATGTCTTTGGCCTTGGTTTCAGGGTAACACTGGACTCATAGAATGAATTACAACATTTTCTCTCCTGTTTTTTGGAAGTTTTGAGGATTGGTGCTAGTTCTTCTTTAAATGTTTGGAAGAATTCTCAGGTACATGGGTGGCTCAGTCAATTAAGTGTCTGACTCTTGATTTAGGCTCAGGTCATGACCTCAGGGTTGTGGGATTGAACCCTGCGTTGGGCTCTGCTCTGTGCTGACAGTGCAGAACCTGCTTGAGAGTCTCTCTCTCCCTCTCTCCACCCCTCCCCTGCTAGCACTCTCTCAAAATAAATAAAATTAAAAACATTTTTTTTCATTTATAAATGTTTGGAAGAATTCACCAGTGAATTCTAGTCCTGGGCTTTTCTGTATTAGGTGGTTTTTGATTACTAATTCAATCTCTTTTCTTGTATTCAGGTTTATTCAAGTGTTCTATTTCTTCTTAAATCAGTTTTGGCTGTTAAGTACTTCTAGGAATTAATCTATTTCATCCAATTATCTAATTTGTTGACATGTAATTGTCCATAGTATCTCCCGATCATCATTTTTACTTATGTAAGGTCAGTAGTAATGTCCTCTCATTTCTGATTTTAGTAGTTTCAGCCTTTTTTTCTTAATCTATTTAGAGTTTTGTCGTTTGTTGATTTTTTGAAAGATCTAACTTTTAGTTATGTTCATTTTCTCTATTGTATTTGTCATCTATTTTATTATCTTCATTATTATGCCTGTTTTGGGTTTGGTTTTCCTTTTTCTAGTTTAGGATAGGTATTGATTTGAGATCTTTCTTCTTTTTAAATGTAGGCATGTACAGCTATCCATTTGCCTCTTTTTAAAAGGCAAAAACTTGGGGTGTGTGGGTGGTTCGGTTGAGCGACTGACTTCGCCTCAGGTCACGATCTCACAGTTTCTAAGTTTGAGCCCTGTGCTGGGCTCTGAGCTGACCGTTCAGAGCCTGGAGACTGCTTCTGATTCTGTGTCTCCCTCCCTCTCTGCCCCTCTCCCACTCATGCTCTGTCTCTGTCTCAGAAATAAAATATTAAAAAAAATAAAAAATAAAAGGCAAAAACTTTATGCCCAATGTGGGGCCTGAACCCATGACCCCAAGATCAAGAGTCACATGTTCTACCGACTGAGCCAGCCAGGTGTGCCTACACACTTACCTTTTACTACTTACCACTTTGGTTGCATCCCATACTTTTTATATTGTGTTCATTTCTGTAGATCTCAAAGTATTTTATAATTTCCTTTACAGTTTTGTGTAAATTGGTTTAGAAATGTGTTTATTTCCACATATTTGTGAGTTTCCCAACTTTCCTTCTATTACTGATTTCTGTTGAATCTTTCTGATTCATTCTTCTAGCTTAAATCTGTTGAGCCATTCAAGTGGATTTTTATTATGCTCTCCAACTTTAAAATTTCCATTTACTTATAATTTCTATGTATTAATAGTCTCTATTTGTGAGACATCATTCTGATACTTTAGTTCTTTAAATGGGACTTCCTTTGAACATTTTTAATATTGCTGACTTGAGGGGTGTCTGGGTGGCTCAGTTGATTAAGTGTCCTACTCTTGATACTGGCTCAGGTCATCATTTCACAGTTCATGAGATGGAGTCCCGCGTTGGGCTCTGCACTGACAGCATGGAGCCTTCTTGGGATTCTCTCTGTCCATACCCCACTTGGGCACTCTCAAAAATTTTAAATAAACATTAAAAAAAATGGGGTGCCTGGGTGGCCCAGTCAGTTGAGCATCTTAGCAGTCAGCTCAAGTCATGATTTCATGGCTCGTGGGTTCGAGCCCTATACCAGGCTCTGTGCTGACAGCTCGGAGCCTGGGGCCTGCTTCAGATTCTGTGTCTCTCTCCCTCTCTGCCCCTCCCCTGCTTGTGCTCTCCCTCTCAAAAATGAATAAACATTTAAAAAAAAATAGCTGATTTGAGACTTTTGTCTACAAAGTCCAATACCTGGGCTTTTCCTGGACACTTCCTATTGGCTATTTTTTTTTTTTTTTGAGGAGTCATACTTTGTTTCATAGCATGCACTGTTTTTAGAGAAATGGATATATTATGTGGCAAATCTGGGTTTCTTTCTCTCATCTTAGGGTCTGTTATTTAGTGGCTTTTCCGAACTAATCCTGTAAAGCTGTATCCCTTCCTATGTGAAACCACTGCAATTTCTTAGTTGGCTTAGTGATCAGTTAATCGCACAGAGATTTCCTTAAATGCCTGGAACCCACAAAATACTGGCTTTTGCCAAGGGGCTTGATGTGTGGGTTGAGGCATAACTTCAGTACTCAATCAGGCAGTTTACAACTGTGCCTTAGGTTTCACTTTCTGCTTTTATAGAGCCTCAAGGTCAGCCAGAGGGGATAGCTTAGGGCCTTCTCGGGCCTTCCTAAGCATGCACACAGCCCTGTGCATGTGTGTGGCCTTCTAAATGTCCATGTCAAGAACTTTTCAAAGCCTTTATGGACACTGTATTTCTCAGTCTTTTCTTCCAAGCTTTTTCATCAATATACTGTTTGCCCTGTTATCACCCCTTGCAGCAGCAACTAAAATATTTCCCTGTAAATATTTCAACAAACCCCACCTGTGCAGCAGCTGTAGCACTGGAGGAATTCTGAGGTACGAACAGGTAAAGTTTCTATTTGTTTTCCCACAGAGCCACCAGACAGTTCAAGTAATGACAATTCTTTGTGAATGGAGTCCACTCTGCTCCCTGAGGTACCTAGAATGTGGGTTGTTATTTTCAAGGCTACTTGCTAAGCTGCAGAGTAAGGAGAAAAGGTGATGGTTTCCACCCAGCTCTTTCTTGAGACAATTAAACTTGGCGTGAGTGATAAATGGTGAGAGCCACCATTTTGGAAAAATGCCCAGAACATATGGAGAGGCTACATGATGATGTTCAAGGCAACAGCCCAGCTAAAGCTGACAGCTAGTATTAACCACCAGACACATGAGTGAATGAGCCTTCTGTAGATTCAACACTGAGCAGCCCTAGTTAACACTAACTGGGAGAAGGAAGAGTGCTTCCCTACTGAGCCCTGCTCAAACTTCAGTTTCAAGGCTAAAAACATTGTTACTGTTTTATCATTTAATTGTATATATTTAAGATGTACAACTTGGTGTTTTGATATATGTAATGATAGGATACTAGAGTCAAGCAAATTAACATATCCATCTCCTCCTACAGTTACCTGTGTGTGTGTGTTGTGTGTGGTCAGAGCATGTGAAATCTATTTTCTTAGATTTCGTTTTCAATACAGTATTACTAGCTACAGTCATAATGTTGTACATTAGCTTTCCTCATTCATCCTGTAGACTGCAATTTTATATCCTTTAACCAACATCTCCCTATTTTCCCCACGTGGTAACCAGGGGGGCTACTATTCTAGGCTCCACATGTAACTAAGATCATGCAGTATTTTTCTGTGTCTGGCTTATTTCACTTGGTATAACGTCCTCTTCGGGTTCATCTGTGTCGTTGCAAATGGCAGAGTCTCCTTTATAAGGCTGTATGATACATATGTGTGTATATATATATGATATTCCTATATATATATATATATATATATATATATGTATATATATATATATATATAAAAAGATCTGTTAGCAAACACAGAAAGCTGGTCTCAAATGACCCAGAAATGATGGATGAGAAGTGGCAGAAATAATACACTGGTGGTTCTGTTCAGAGTCCACATCCCACTTGTGCCCAGGGGTGGGCCAGGGTAAGGATGGCACAGCCAGGCCCCAATGCTTGCTTGCAGACATCCATGGACTGCTTGCTATAGGGTGGTGGAGGACCTGTGGACAGCAACATAGGTCAAAGTTACATCGTGGGTGGGAGACTCCACAGCTGAGAACGTTTTACACAGTCAGTGCAGAAACACTGGCTAGTACTCACCAGCACGTGACTGTTCTTGATCTTTCCTATAGTTAGCGTCCTTCAGATCCTTAAAAATGAAAAACACTGCCTGGTGTTACATTCCTTTGGAGCTAATAGAAAATGCCTTCTTAACTAGCTTATTTTCTTTCCAAAAAAACCTTTGCAAACATCATCCCCAAGCATATAGAGTATTTTGGATTAAAAACCCATAGGTATTTGACGTTAAGGAGTTGACTATAGTGTTTTTAAAAAACTAACTTTTTTTTTTGGATTATTGTTTTTCTTGTTCTCTGTAACAAGCCATGGGATAATTCAGTGTGCTTTTTACAATATATTTTACAAATATACCTTGTTTCCAATAGTTTATAGGTCAAACCACACCCATGACCATTTTTGTAGGTCAAAGATGGTTGACTATCAGCAGTTTCACATGGTTCCACTTAATTACATCGTGAATAAGAAGTGATGGTCTCTCCTTAGATATATGGCTTGGTATTTGGTGGAAACACCCAATTTACTTCTGTATTTCTACTTACCTTCTGATGCTTCCCCCTGGTCCACTCCAACTTAATAATTATTAAGATCTCATTTGTCTCTTCCTCACCCCCATGTAACTTATTTCAATTTCTCCCAAACTACAATTTATAAATGACAGATTCAGAAATATCATTCTACCACTATTTTTTTTCCTTCTGAATATGAGAGAATAAAAATGTGATGTTAAGGCAAATGATCAGGAGGCCCTCTGTGTGTTTTTTCATTTCCTGCTTCAGCACAGATTGTGGTGTTGTGCTAGTTTGTCTTAGTGTACTGACGAACGTTTGCTTCCCTCCTCATACTTCTTCCTGTCCTCTTCTAGAACTGTCACTTAGTCAGTGACATGTTATGTCAGCCCTGTCAGAACCAGCCAATGAATCTGATTCATTAGCCAATAGCAATGCAGAATAACTGTGCTAACTCTCAGCAATTAAGATGATTGGGGTCACACTGTCATTAACTGTTACTGTCAGGGAAAAATTCACTGAAGAAGTATATCTTGGGAATGACCTTAGATGTGTGGCAGGCACATACAGTTCACTGACTTATTCATGTGTTTGTCAACTGTGATTGAATTATTGTTTCTATTAAACAATTATCGAAAAAAAAAAAAAAAAGAAATACAACCAAACCAACCAACCTAGCAACAACAAAAATTTTATTAGGGCCATGGTGATGACCTATTTGAGCTTAAATTCTCTCCCAGTGATGACAGAAAATAAGAATTTCATATAGTTTAAATACGTGCAAGCATTTCTAACCCCTGCCCAGTTTAAGTCAAATACTAATGGACTGGTCTTAATTCATCTTGACAGACTCCATAATGGCTCACCACAGAAAGCACCTATCACCTACTTATTGAATAAATACATATTAATTATTGGCAGAGGCTCTAAGACTGGACAGTGACATTTCATGTTACCAATAATGTTACTCAGTATTATGTAATGGGAAGGACATACATGTGAAAGTTCACTGTAAATAGCAATATAGGTGTTATCCTAAATGTTATCAACAGTTTAGAATGAATATTAACCATGGCATGATTGGAATGACTGTGTCCTAAGAATCCATTTGCTTTCTCTCTGAAAGTTCAGAAGGGTTTTTGCCAAGTGGTTTTGTCTTTTAAATACAAAGAGCAGGAATTCATAAGTAAATGAATTACTCGGTCAGGAACACGAGGCATCTGGGAATTCTGGCACAGGGGAGGGCAATGCCATTACAATTTTACAATTCTTATTTTCACAGAGAGACAAAAGGGATGAGACACATGTATCTTGGGTTTACAAAACTATGTGTAGGTCAGAGAATGAAGAAAGGAGGAGGGGGCACCTGGGTAGCACAGTTGGTTGAAGCCTCCAATTCTTGAATTTGGCTTGGGTCATGATCTCACCATTCCTGAGTTCAAGCCCTCCACTGGGCTCTGCGCTGACACCATGGACCCTGCTTGAGATTCTCTCTCACTCTCCTCTCCCCACCCCTCCCCTATGCTCTCTCACTCTCTCAAAATAAACATTAAAAAAAAAAAAAAATTGAGACACTTAAAAAAAAGAAAAAAGGAGGAGATGACCATAAACTGATAGGTTAATGTAATAGTTCTACTGTTTCCAAAAATAAGCAAATAAATTCTTGAACTGCTATGCAATGTGTTTCCAGCCAGGCTCATGTTGAATGATAATTACTGTTTCTCAGTGTGTTATCAGTCTTTTTAACACCAAAAATACTAAAATCCAAAATAAAACATGCCTCCCAAACTATTTTTCTATTCTGAAGGTTGTGCTTACTGCTCCTAAGAATTGGTTCTGTTGACCTATAAACATTTCATTTGCTGTTTATAGCAATTAGAACATACAAAGGACTGGGTGACACTGCTAAAAAGAGCAGTATCATAGGGGAGTCTTATGTTAAATAATAAAGTCTTTAGTAGGATTTAAAAATCACAGCTCTCGGGGCACCTGGGCAGCTCAGTCGGTTAAGCATCTGACTTCGGCTCAGGTCGTGATCTAATGGTTTGTGAGTTTAAGCCCCATGTCAGGCTCTGTGCTGACAGCTCAGAGCCTGGAGCCTGCTTCAGATTCTGTGTCTCCCTCTCTCTCTGCCCCTCCCCTGCTCATGCTGTGTCTCCCTTTCTCACAAAAGTAAATAAAAATTAAAAAAAAAAAAAAAATCACAGCTCTCAGATGGAGAAGCCACGTGTTTGTAAGGTATGCTTTCAGACCATTTGCCAGAAGGTGGAAGCGAGAAGTTGTACTTCATGATGACAATGCTGATTGCCACTGAATGACACAGAGTGAGATTTTTGAACTTTGATGTTTTACGTATACCTGATGTAGGACCACTCATGTGCAGGAATAACGAGAGGCAACCTCTTCCCAACTCTGTTTTCACTGATGTCATTTTAGTAGCTTGCAGTTGGCCGTGGTGGGGGCATTTGTATCACAGAAATTGGCCAATGCTACAAATCAGATACCTGCTTACCACCTCTGCTTCCAATCCTCCACCCCCCAAAACCACACACTCCTTGCCCGGAAAACCAGGAATTAAACATTAGCACACCACTGCATCGGACTAAATCTTCTTGAACGCATTATTCTTACACTGAATCTATGGTTTCACAGGTACAAGAGAACGTGGCTTTTAACAGGTTGTTTGGATGAAGTCTAAAAATTCTAATCTAGAATACCACTAATATCTTTCTGTATCTATACCAGGATACATAGATAGTTCAATCTCAGTCAGGCATCCTAGTTCTCAGAATTCCAGTTCCCTGGGATCTAATCTCTCAGTGTAACATACCTGGCATTCATCTAATGCCCTAGGGTTCTCAGAGACTCTAAGACAGCTTGAATCTTATGGAAGTCAAAGGCTGTACAATGAAAAATACTGATGGTGTGATAAAAAATATTCCACTGATGCCAAATGTTTGTTTGAAAATTTTCTCCAGGAAAAGGCTGTTCCAGAAACTGTATACATAGATCATAGATGCCAATGAGAATCAGACTCAATTCAAAATTATGTCAACTGACAAAGCTAAAAATGAAGACTTCTTTGCTTTCCAAAAGCAGTCAGAACATTTCCAGAGAGTTTAATTAGCTAAATGCTGTCATTATGTTGATCTATACATGTCTCTCTCTCTCTCTCTCGTTTTTGTGGTTATGTGTTTTCATGCTTCTCTCTTGCATTACTTGGTGTTTGGGCTGATTACTCTCCAGCTCAAAGACGTTCTAATTGTTGTGTAATTATTCACATCTCTTACTGTAGGGCTACCTATGTATGTCACAGACAGACTGTAAGTGTTTTGAGTGACAGTAATGACTTTTTAAAAGACTTCCATAGAATGAAATTCACTCAGTAATGCACTTCAATTTACAATATTCTTCCTCATTCTTTGCCTAAATCCTTCACACCAAAGCTTATGCCCATTTCTTATTGTTTGGAACTCAGGGGAGAAAGAGAACAGCTGGTCATCATCTTCCATATAATGGCCCTTAATATTCAGGTGGGCCATACACTCGAGGCAGAAGCTTAGGGCCTGGTACTAAACTGGATGAATAGGTTCAGTTCTTAAAATATGTTAAAACTGCCATTGCCTAGCTTATTGCTCTCATTTTTAAATTAGTTTATAACTTAAGATTTCTTCCCCCATACTAATTTCAGCAATTTGCCAGGTTCGCAAGTCCACGTGACTGGACATCTGACAACGTCAGCATTATGATGCTCTCTTTCAGTCTTCATTCATTTCACTACCCTTCATGATAGGGACTCCACTATCATTTGACTCCATAATAATTTGGGTCAATTCGTGAAACATGAGAAAATCCCCTCAGTGCTGTAGCCCTGAAGAAGTCCAGCTTAACTAGGCTTTCCCCAGAATTTCATGGTATTTACTTTATTAGTCACACGCTCCATTTCCACTTTACTTTCTAATTAACAGTTCACATGATATTGGCATTAGCATTAACATTTCCTTCTCATATCACTTTGAACTTTCAAAAAGTTTTTACTTAAGTTCCAGTTAGTTAATAGACAGTGTAATATTAGTTTCAGGTGTACAATATAATGATTCAACACTTCCATACAACTTTTTGCTTCTCATTTAAAACACTATTTTCCTTCCTATTTGAGTTTGCTGTGTTTAAGGAATGATGTTTCTACTTCTTTTTGCTTCTATTAATCACAGCTCAGTTCTTGCATAAGGTTTCCTCATATTATTGCAACAAAGCATTATAGTGTTATATAACTTGGAAGAAAAATGGTCATTTTAGTTTTATTCCTATTTCCACATACTGCCCCTTCTTTAGCATTTATCTTTACCAGAAAGGGCACCAGAGACTAACAAAAAGTCTTCAGTATTAACTTGGGATCTGTAGGTTTGGGGTGCCATTTACATAATAGAGAATCCTTTCCTCCCAATAGCCAATAAAATATTTAACACTCTGAGGAATGCCAAAGATATACTTAAAAAGAAAAAAAAAATACTCTCCATTTAGGCAAATCATACTGTTCCTTCTAAAGGAAAATAATTCTCAAGTAATATAAAATACAAGCAGTGCAGTAGACTCTATCTTAGAGACAGGAAATACTGGATGTGATTGCCTTTATTCTGGAACACGTCTGAAATCACAGTTTAAGGTATAAACTAAAAAAAAATCAGAACCTCAGAGAAATTTCTCTTAAGTAGAGCTCCTCTGGCACAATTCCCTGAAGGCTGTTCACAGAGAACACAAACTCTAACTTTTGGAACTCTGCTCAAATTCTTGTGTTTGTAAGGTCAGATCATCTAGTCACAAACAGTTCACTTTTTTACTTCTAAATTCATAACGAATTTTTAAATTTAAAGCACATCTAATTTGCTTCTCAATTTAAGCTGAAATTTACAGTATTTCTTGAAACTGTGGCTGTGACAAAGAAAACATGATTAGTAGATGGTTACAGGCCTCCCCAGAAGACTGTTGTTTTAATAATTTCCTCAACATAGTTTATAGAATATAAAATTAGGGGCATATCCAGCCTTTGTTATGAGAAGAGGATGTGCTCATGTTTAAGCAAATTTGGTGCATCCCACTGGGTTATGTGTCATTCAGTGAGATGTGCTCCCTGAGTCAAGGGCCAGATGGCGGATGCAGAAGCCTTTTGCTAGAATACATCTCTATAGAGGATAATGTCGCATTGGACTTGGTGACCAGGCTAACACTGAATGCAACTCAGTCACGGTATTTAAATCACATTAAGACTCTCTTTTATTTATGGCTCTCCTTGCGATTTTGTCTGGCTTTATGTCTAATTGTTAGCCTTCATGTGGCAGTATGATGTGCTAACAGTTTTGGCTTTTCTTTGCCAGAATGAACTGTTCAATCCTTTCTGAGGTACAGTGGGTCTGGGAAAAAATTTTGTTCCATAAACCAATTATAACTAGGCATAAACTTAATTATAAAAGGACACCTCGCTCTATATACTGTTTTTCATATTCTCGATACTGCTCAGGCGTTAGTGTAGATACTTGCTGTCATAATTACAGAATTTTAGAGGTAGAAGGGCAAGAGATCATATAGTCTACTTCCTATTGATAGAGAAACTAAAACTAATATGAATTCAGAGTCTTATGTTTGGCTAAAGTAGGGAACAACCCAGACCTAAAAATCAAGTTACGATACTTGGTTTAGTATTCTTTCCACTATTCTCAACTTCCTTCCCCTAACAGCCACTAAACTTCAAAATGCCTTTCTCATTGTCATCCTCCTTCTCCTCCTTTCACCATCATCAATTGAACACAGTGGGAAATACTACCTTTTTTTTTTTTTTTGAAGCCATGGAAACAGATCTTCTATCTCATAGTTTTCTTCTTTCTTATGGTCGGGGAAAAAGTTGTATTTATTCAGTAAAAGAAAAAGCCAACTATCAGTTGGGTGTCTCTGACAGTGTAGTATCAGAGAAACCAGTTGTGTGAAAACTGGTGGCAAAGGCACAGAAACAGAATGACTCTTGAATCAGAAGTCCTCTTCCTTCCTGAAGGAGTTTCAACATGCTTTTTTCCCAGAATACCTCCCTAAGTCCATATAAGGAAGCAAAGATTTTTTGGTTTTGTTTTCGTTTTTTTTCCTGGTTGGCTCTTTAAGCATACCCACTGGGTTTGGACTGAAACTGCTCTAAGCTGAAATCTCCTAATACTTCCTAGTGCTAGTTCTACTCTCTGATCTCCACTTTCAGAAATCAGACTCTCTAGCCTGTTCTGCCTTGTCAGACCTATCATCTTTTTCTCTACAGCTGCTGCTCAGTACCTAATCCCTCTGGAGTATTACATGGTATAAATACGATTTTGTCCTCATGCACACTATTGGCATTAACCTGAAGGACTTGCTATAAGGATTAGTATTCACGTTGAACATGCTTTTGTAAAAGGCCCTTTCCAGCAATAGAAAAGTGGCAACATCCAACACAGGTACAATTGGGGAGACAGCAATTCAGTTAAACATTTAGTATCACAGTAAAACCTTGGGTTTTTAGACTGTAACATTATACTCTTGGTCTTCATAATCCTAGTAATATTGCTCTTCTTTAAACCATTTATATGAAAATAGTTTATTTACTAAAAGTAATTAGACCAAAGCCCTGAGGCAGATAGATGTCTAGAAAAAGAGATCATGTCACCCAAAAGCTATATATAGGACTTAAAACTCTTAAGTCAAATCTCTGCCAATTTATATGCATTTTTAGAACTGAAGAGATAAACGGTTCAGATATTATTATTAAAGGGCCAATAGAGTTTGTTCATTAAGCTTCAGCTGGTTTGGCAAGACTATTCAGCTTTATGCTTTCTGGGAAATAAAACTTCCACAGTAAAAAGTAATCACTTGGGAAATGTTTAGAACTTCATTTTGCCACGGTCGTTTGTAGGTCGATTCTTTTTTTATTCTCTTCTAGTGATTTCACATCAACATCAGTTCCCTTCAACAGATTAGACCTTTCACTGTGAATAAAATTTTAACATTTTTGCAAATTGAATATAATTAAAACATGGTTACAGAGAGGCAGAATTATATACACTATACATACTATATATAATGGGTATGGGGACGGTTGGGATGGGCAACAACATGGCTGGGAAAAGCTTGCCTGTTCTTTAGAGTGGGAATTTTAAACTATTTCTAACATGAGGATAACTTTCAAAAAGGAACCAAAAAACCAACCAAACGAAAATCAAATAAGAAACAAATCCTCTTTGGGATGGTGGCTGACTCCACAACCTTCCTTCCAGAAAAGGAAAAGCCAATCATAGAAACCCTTTCTCCTTGCCAGCAATTGTTTAGGAAGGGGCATGTGACCTCTGCCAATGAGAAAGGCATTCTAGAGTGATTCTGATGTTTCCCTCTTCTTAAAACTGATTTTGATGATTTACTTTCTAAAATTTTCTAAGTCAGTAGTTATTTAAAAAAATATACTAAATGTTTAACTGAATTGCTCTCTCCCCAAAGACGATGTAAGAAAGAATCGACAAATTAATAATGTATCATAGGAAGTTCTTTGAGTAAGAAGTTCTCTGGGAATATTAGATTAGGGTCTAGAGAAAACAACTCCAATTGACGAATTTAAAATTATGTCATTAGGTTTTTTTCCCCTCCTCTTTGACAAATAGTGCAAAGTCCCTAATTTTTTTTTTTTTTTTTTTTTTTGGATTAAAATCTGCCACCACATATTCCAAAGCAGCAACTGAAAAGGGGGCAATTCAGACAAAGAAATCTTGTTTATTACTAATCTGATGCAGCTCAGGTATTCTTTTTTTTTTTTTCCCCCTGAACTAGAGATCAGGATCAGAAAAGTCTTTCCTTTAACTCCTTTTCCCCATCTGGTTCCTGTTTGGCATACTATGAGCATGAGCTTCTACCAAAGAGAGAGGCAGCCTTAAGCCTCTTACCGATGAATTTACAGGAGAGGCAAGAGAGAAATGCAAAGCACAAGGAAACCAAAAAAGGCTAAAGTCAAAATGTTGCAAGAGAGAGTCCTTTGCCTAAAAGTAATCACTTTGAACCTTCTGGTTACATGAAAACTCCACATTATTATATCGTGGCTTTGCAGCCAGAACTTACTACAATACTGCTCAGGAGGAATGAGGATTGGGGTAGGATACACTCATTCTTGGAAACTGGAGTGTGCTGCTAATGTGTCTGAGAACTGAGATTTAGAACATAATTTGCTTTGCTTTGGTCTAGTTGAGAGCACAGGCTCAGATGACAGACTGCCTGGATTTTAATTCCAGGATCACTATTTGTCAGCAAGTAGTTGGGAAACTAAGTTCTTCATGCCTTTTTCTCATTGTAAAAAGTGGTATTTTTTTTTTTTTTTTTTTTTTTTTTTTACCTCATTGGACTGCTATGAGAATAAAACAAGATTAATATATGTAAAATATCTGGAACAATGCCTGGCACACAGCAAGTGCGTAATAAATGTTATTTATTGTTATCATTGTTATAATATATGGCTCTGACAGGAATTTTGCTTTAAAAAGGAAAAAAGGAAATGGGTGGTAGCTGGAGCCAGCTCTCCAGCCACCACCATTTCTTTAAAAAAAAAAAAAAAAATTTTTTTTTAATGTTTATTTATTTTTGTGAGAGAGACAGAGCGCGAGCAGGGGAGGGGCAGAGAGAGAGGGAGACACAGAATCCGAAGCAGGCTCCAGGTTCTGAGTTGTCAGCACAGAGCCCGACGCAGAGATCGAACCCACGAACTGTGAGATCATGACCTGAGCTGAAGCTGGACGCTCAACTGACTGAGCCACCTAGGCGCCCCAGCCTCCACCATTTCTAATGGAGGCCAAAAGTTTTTATTTTAAACAATTTGTTTAATATGGGAGAAAAAAACGTTTAAGTGTGGAGAGCTGGTTTAGCTGGGGTTGAGACTTTTGTCAAGAGAGTACACAAAATGAGAGAGAGAGAGACAAAGGATGAGTGACTACAACAGGGTGATCCTGATGAAGGGCTGATGAATATAATTTTGATAAGGGAGTAAGGAAGAACAGGGAGTGGTGGGAGGCGGAGTCAATAAAAAATGATAAAAGATCAATGGATTGTAGGCCCTGGTGGGGTTGAAGAATCACTGAAATCAGGGAGAGTAAAATTGGAATGACCATAAATGGTAATTCAGAGAATATGAATACTAAAACCGAGAAAAAAAAGATAGGCCTATAATTATGGATACAGACAAGGTTTAGGACATGATCATCAGAGAGCCTGAAATACAGTGAAGGATAAATCTGCTAGAAAAATCTTATGATCTGGTATGCCTTCCAATGGCATAGGGGCCCTATATGACCCAGCTCTGTTTTCAGACTTTATCTCCTCCTTTGTCCCTGGCTTTTCTCCAGCCATAATGGCCTTTTTGCGGTTCTTCAGCACACCAAGCATGCTCTGCTTCAGTCTTTGCACTTGTTCCCTCAGCCCATTACACTTTCCCTAAGATAATTATATAACTAGCTCCCTCACCTTCTTGGGCAATTTTTTCTAATGTCATTTTCTCATGGACACTGAAATCTTCAAGATTTAGAACATGGGTAGTGTTGCAAAGACAGACGAGGAGCTAAAAACCTTCAAGGCTGTGGCATCCTGGGGAACTGTCAGTTAACTGCAACAAGGATGCGGAGTGAAATGTTGGACAGTCTGAGCTTCAAAGCAGAGGATTTTAGAGAGGAGAGAGGGAGGAATCCAGAAGTAGCAATGAAGAACAAATGAGATCAGACCTTTCTTTTCTCTGAAAAGTTAAATAAAAATGTATGTAATTTATTAAAGATACTGGTAGATCTTACATAAAGTGAGCCTTAACTGAATCTATTTACCGCTAACTGCACAAACTGCATTTGGCATGTGTTTTTAGGCAATTCAGAGGATCATCAAGAAAATGGGTCATGAGAATAAAATAACATTTACTGCTGTGCCGGTATTACTATTTAGAACCCTTTGATTTTAGCTGCAATTATGTGAGGAATTGACTTCCTTTTAAAAACTGTGAGGGCCCAAAACCACATAGCGGACTGCATACCCTTGTGGAGTTCCTGATCATCAGTTCAAAGAGCCACGTTAGCGTTAGTCTTAAGGACATTTGCCTCCTGAAATATAGCAGAAAATACAGCAGTAGCAGATGTCTAACAGAGAAAACGGACTTTTACAGTTATATATAAGAGAACATAAGTTTCTTCCATCTTTTTAGTGAATGGCCTTAAGTCCTTATTATATTGCCCTTCTGGGTGAGAAGAGGTCTCATGAGCTATGATCTATAATATTTAGACCTCTCAAAGGGCTTGAATATACTATATAAAAGGAGAGCAGGTATCTCAGGAAACCACATTCACATAATATTTTTCACCTTTGGTAAGTAACATTTTGGTTCTGAAATGGCACCAAAATACACATTTCAAATCAGCAGCTTCATCACTTTGAGGAAAGAGAAATGAGCAACAATAAATGTCACCTTCTAAAAACAAATAAAAAATTAAAAGCAGAATATAAAATTTAAATCATAGGGTAAAAAATTTACTCATTTTAATCATATATTGCGGCCCCTGGCTGGCTCCGTCAGTAACGCATATGACTCTTGATCTCGGGGTTGTGGGTCCATGCCTCACATTGGGTGTACAGATTACTTAAAAAAAAAAAAAATCCATGTTTCAGATTAATTTCTAAAAAAAATAAAATACTTTCATTTCTTATCTATTCCTAATGCATCTCCATAAAATATATATCTAGTGACAGCAGTGAGTAGAAAGCATTGTTCTGATATTCTAAAAGGACTGATTTATAAGTTATATTCAGAAAAAAAATTTGAGGATTTGGGGCAGCTAAAAAGAACACTGTTTTGAACATAACTACAACATCCTATAACATGATTTCAGAAGGGCTTAAGGAAATAACATACCACTCCAATTACATGAACTTTTCTCCTATTAATCAAAAAAGGGCTTTCATGTAAATATGTCTTATAGACTGTGCAACATACTGAAGTTCCCAGTGACTAAGAAATCATTGGAGAAGTGATTTGGGTTACATATTCACAATAATATATGGATTAGTTTCTGAAGTTTTGATCAAGATGTCGATTGAACATATATTTCAGGATCCTCCAGTTTTTAGGAAAATGATAAAAAGAAAAAATGTAAACGTCTTTAATAGTGTTGGGAAAGAAGAGAGTATATTTTGATTAATCAGAAATTATGAGTAATCCCCAAAAACACAGATGATAAATGGAATCTGACTGAAAGGGGAAACCTTAACCCAAACTATGCATGGGAAGATAGATGGCTACTAATGGTGGAAAGGGCCAAGAGTTAAGGTGTTTTCAGTTTAGCCAGGGCAGAGGCATGGTACTGTTCTACAATACCAAAAAAGAAACTAAGTCTACACATCTAGAAGCCTTGATGTTGGTTGTACTCTTTCCCTGTGATAACCAGAAATAGGCTGAATTCATAGAACACTGCAGAAGGCTAACAAGGAATTTGAAATTTAAGATGAACAAGCAAGAATCACCAAATATTTGAGGGAAACTAACACCGTGAAAGAAAGGCATCAAGCTCAACAAATAAAAACTAATCCCTGACAAAACAATTAATAGAGCAAAAAGAAGACTTAAACCAAAATACCAACCCCTGAAACAACTCATCAGGTAGGCTGATTAGCAGAATGAACATAGTTTTAGAGTCAGTTAGTGTATTGGAAGAGTGAACTGAAAATACAGAAGACAAAAGAGATAAAAAGTGTAAAAGGAAAAAAATAAGACACATGGAAGACAGATTTAGGAGTTCTAAGTTCCACAAGGATACAGCAAAAAGAATTAAAACAAATAAGCAAAGAAATAATAAAAATAAAAATAAATGTCCCAGGACAGAAAATTGACATAAATCCTCAAATGAGAGGGTCCATAAAGTGCTACGCAGGATGAATCAAAAATAAAGACATATCTTGGTAAATAAGTATAAAAGGATAAATACTAAAATTTCCAAATAGAGGGGGAAAAAGAGATTGAAACAGGGATTAGATCAGACTGGGACCAGACTACCCATGATACTGGATGTAAGAAGGCAATGGAATAGTATTTTCAAAAGTCTATGAAAACTGTAGAGCAGAGCAACGAAACCAAGAGTTGGTTTTTTGAAAAAATAAACAAAATTGACAAGCCTCTAGCCAGGCTTCTCAAAAAGTCTATGAAAATTCTATCCCTAATCAAACTGGAAATAAATATATCTTCGGATATGTAGACTTAGAGAACTTACCACCTGTAAGCCCTTTCTGAAAAGAGTTCCTTGAGGATATATTCCAGCAAAAGATAAATAATTCCAAGAGGAAGACATGCATATATAAAACCACAGGTGACAAAAAAACTAATACATATTCAAGGGTTAAAATTAAAAGTACTGATTAAAAAAGGATACTAAGGTAGAACTGGTAAATCCATGGAGGTAAAATGCAGATTGGAGGTTGACCAGGATTACAGATGGGGGCACTGGGGAGCAAGCAACTGTTTACTGTGTACAGGGTTTCCTTTTGGGGTAATGAAAATATTTTGGAACTAAGGAGAGATGATTGTTACACAACACTGTGAATACACTAAATTGTTTACTTCAAAACAGTTGTTTTTAGAGGCACCTGGGTGGCTGAGTCGGTTAAGTATCTGACTTGATTTTGGCTCAGGTCATGATCTCACAGTTCGTGGGTTTGGGCCCTGCATGGGGCTCTGTGCTGACGGTGCAGAGCCTACTTGGGATTTTCTCTCTTTCTCTTTCCCTCTGCCTCTCTTCCACTTGTGCTCCCTCTCTCACTCTCTCAAAAATAAACATTAAAAAAATAAAACAAAATCGTTAATTTTACCTCAATTAAAAATTTTCCATGAAAAAAGTAACAAGTCTACTTTGGAAGTGAAACAATTACATATAAGTGTTTTACTTTGGTACACCGTGCTTTATGTATTCTTCACACAGACTATAAAAAGATGTGTACTGAAGAATAGAGATTTAATATAATTAATCAAATTTAATAAATATGGAAGCCAAATTTCAGGGGATCGAAAAAAATAGGCTGCTGAATGGGAAATAAAACATGCCAAGGTTCTTGTGGTATTGGAGGGAAGAGACGCAGATACTGATGATAGTAGATGCTAATTAAAAATTAAGTTAATAATTGTTACAAGTTTTCAGGGTGAGGAAATTATGGGAATAGGTGTGATTTTTTAAAAGTTATGCATGTATGTATGTATGTATGTATGTATGTGTTTATTGGGGGGGTGGGGAGCAGAGAGAGTAGGAGAGAATCCCAAGCAGACTCCTTGTCAGCACAGAGCCTCATGTGGGGCTGGAACCCACGAACTGTGAGATCATGATCTGAGCTGAAACCAAGACTTGGACGCTTAACCAACTGAGCCACCTAGGTGCCCCAAGGAACAGGTGTGACTTTAACAAATTCCTTTCCTCTACTTTCAATACGACTAAGCTTTTAGCTTTTTATAAGCCAAATGACTGCTGAGACTTAGAGGTAACTGGTGTAAATATAAGTGAGGGATGGGGCTCTCTTAGGGTCCTGAGAGAAAAGGGAACTGATATGGAACTTTCTTTTCCAGGTGGTGAAGCTCAGGGGTGAGGACGAGAGGGTGGTGGATCCTAGAAGGAACTTGACAATCAGAGATATCTGGCCCCAACGTAAGCATATTACATCTTTTTTAAGCCCCAAAGGAACGAAATGGGTAGACTGAATCCTCCCTGCCCTACACACTGAGAGATTACAGAGGCCTGAGAGATATCAGGGATGTCCTTCAGGTACCTCAGCAAGGGACTGTCACTTCACTTTTCACTACTTGGAAGACTATTAACATGTAGGATATCCCGATATCTCAACAAACAGATCTGAATCCAACGAGCTGAAAAAGAAAAATAACTCCTTTAAGGCATTTCAGCAACTAGAGAGGAAATCAGCAAAATAATTAAATACATACTCAGTAAAACAGAAATACTAGAGAAGATGAAAACATGAATGAAAATAAATCATATCATTTGAGATTCAACTGCAGTGCACACACACACATTTCTGAAAGCTTAGTAACATTTTTGAAACAAAATTTTATTTTATTATTGAAATAAAGTTTTCAATGAATTGAAGAGGAGGTTGGTCACTGTAAGTGCAAGAAATATTTCAAAGTACAAAGCAAACACATAAATGGAAATCATGAGGGAGAAGATTTGAAAAATAGGTCAAGGAAATACAAAATGCAGATAACAGGAATTCTGAAAGGAGGGAAAAAAAATGGAAAAGATAAAACTATTCAACAGAGAATAGTAAAAAATTTTTACCTGAGTTATAGAAAGCCTGAATTCTGCTATGTTCCAGGTTGTACCAATGAGAAAAGCACAAATTTGGGTATACTTGGCAAGTTCCTGAACTCTAAGGATAAAGAGACAATCTTATAAACAGAAAGATCAAGTTACTTAAAAGGAAAAAACTCAGACTGGCAATGAAATAGCTGGTCTATGCACCCTGAGACAAATAGCACCTACCACCCTGAAAGGAGAGGACTGTCTTCGAGGATCCTTTGCTCAGTAAACTTATTATTCACCTTTCAGAGCAAAAGTAAAAAAACAAACTAGAAAAGAGACCTCAAGATGGAATAAGAGAAACAGAAACACTGGTTAGCCATGTGAAATTAAATATAAATGGATGAGGATAGAGTCCTCAGTGTTGTGAAAATAGAGAATTTTCTGAAACAGAAGAGAAAGGTAGTAAAATCACTCTAAAGATCTTACAGTAAAGAAAGCTAAGTACAGTTTATTCTAAAGAGGGACAGGGAATTTTCCTTTGCCAGTTACCAGAACCTAGCCTTAAAAAAGACACCCTCCCCCCCGCCCCCCGCCCTCCGACAAAAAGTTAAACAGAACAGAGATTCCAGATGCAGATCGCAGAATACCTGAAATTTGATATATGACAAAAGTAGTGTTCAGTTCTGTTGGACAAAGTATAGAATAATAAATTGGTGTTGGTATAACTGGCTATCCACTCTGGAAGAAGAGAGACACAGACTCCTACACTATAACATAAGCAAAAACAAATTTCAAGTGGATTAAAGATTTAATTAAATTGAAGTCTTAGTCCATTCCACAAAAAAATACCGCAGACTGGGTAGCTTATAAACTAACATTTATTGTTCATGGGTCTGGAGGCTAGAAGTCCAAGATCAGGATGCCAACCAACATGGTCAGATTGGAGTGGGGGGCCCTCTCACACGTCACAGATATTTCACGCTGTGGAAGGGGCTAGAGATCTTTTTGCAAAAGCACTAATCCTGTTCACGAGGGCTCCATCCTCATGACCTAATCAGCCCCAAAGGTCTCACCTACTCATACCATCGCCATCGGACGTTAGGATTTCAAAGTAAGAATTTGGTGGCAGGGGAGAGGTGGGGTACACAAAATAGAGACCATAGCAAAGACTTAATTTGAAAAAAATATATATTCCAAGAAAATCTAGAAAACTACCTGTATTAAAGGAAAGTGAGATTTTTCTTTGTCCTATATGACCTCAATACAAATATATATGTATAAAAAAATGAACAAAGTGGGGCGCCTGGGTAGCTTGGACAGGTAAGCCTCCTCCTCTTGATTTTGGTTCAGGTCATCTCACAGTGGTGAGAATGAGCCCCAAGTTGGGCTTTGAGCTGGCAGCACAGAACATGTTTGGGATTCTCTCTCTTCCTCTCTCTCTGCCCCTTCTGGGCTTATGTGTTCTCTTTCTCTCAAAATAAATAAGTAAACTTAAATCAACAAAGAAAACTCAATTCAATAAAAGATAGGAAAGGAAAAGAAACATCAAGAAAGCACAATACATAGAAAGCGTAAGATAATATGGCAAGAATAAGTATAAATATATACATAAGCACAAAAATATGAACGGTTATATTCACCTATTCATCTCAAACTAGGTGTATTAGATAAGAAAATCCAGCTATATATCATTGACGAGAGGAAAATGTAAATTAAAATGACATTAGAAAGGAGGGGGAAAATGCCTATCAGGTAAATAACAGAAATTAAAAATAGGGCTTTTTTCGTGCTTTTATTGAATCCAAGTAGATTCAGTAGTCATCGTGAACCTTCATATACTTAAGAACAATGACTGGAAACACAGAAAGCAAAAACTGAGGGTGAAGAGAAACAGGCACTGTGGCAACCATACTGGGATGCTAACATATCTTTCAGAGAATATGAAAGGTGAAGTACATATGAGTAAGATATAACTTAAATAGCATCATTTAAATCCTGAATATATATTTATATATGTAATTTATGTACATAGCATGTTTAATATATGATTTATATCACAAATATATCTATAAAATTCTGTACCCCAAAACTCGGATTACACATTGTTTTTTCACACTTGAGACATTGCCAACAAGTAACCATGTATCTCAGGCCACACAAAATTTCAACAAATTCCCAAAAGGTAGAAATTGGCTAAAAAGGAAATCAAAGTTGAAATGTAAGGTAATAAACAAACAACGATAGCTCTATATATCTAAATCCATGGGAAATGGTCAAATCTGATATAAATGTAAAAACGTGTAGTCTTACATGTAGTTATTAGAAAACCAAAAGGCTGAAAATAAGCCTTAAGTTGTGGAAGGTAGAAAAATAGAGTTGATGAAAAAAATACCAAGTGCAAGTTCCTGAAAAGACTAACAAAAACATAAAACCTTCAGTAAGTTTAAGGAAAAAAGCTAATACAAGCTTGAAGTAAACATTAGTAATGTGATGAAACAATAACTTGAAGGGAATAGTATGTACAAATTTTTCCAAAATTTTAGAAAATCTAGGAGAAACACGTACTCTTGTAAGAGAATAAACTAAAATTGGTTGAGAGGGGGAAAAAAATCTAACAACCTACGATTATAAAATAAATAGTGAAAGTAGTCAAAAGATGTGTCTCTCCAAGGCAACAGGCTCCTGAGTTTATGGATATGAGGACTACCAAATCTTTAAGAAAGCAAAATTGTCCATCCATGTTATGAAAACTCTTTCAGAGCATAGGTAAATTTAAACTTCTCAAATCATTTTATGAGGTTAACATAATTTGGATACCAAATCCAGAGAGATATAGAAGAAAAGTCCATGATCACTAATAGGCATACATGAAAAAATTCTTTAATGAAATAAAAGCAAATTAAGTTCATAGTATGAAGAATCCATCAAGACTAAGGAAAAATTTAAGGATGGTTCAATGTTTAAAAGTCTATTAATGTTTTTTATTAACATCAACAGATTAAATGAGAAAAAGCACATTCAAATCTCAACAGAGGCTGGAGAAATGTGCTAATATTGAGAGTCTATTTTTTATTTAAAAGAAAATAAAGGGGCACCTGAGTGGCTCAGTTGGTAAAGTGTCCAACTTCGGCTCAGGTCATGATTTCACAGTTCATGAATTCGAGCCCAGCGTGGAACTCTGTGCTGACAGCTCAGAGCCTGGAGCTTGCTTTGGATTCTGTGTCTCCCTCTTTCTCTGCCCCTCCCCCGCTCATGCTCTCTCTCTCAAAAAAAAAAAAAACGTTGAAAAAAAATTTTTAAAGAAAATGAAAAACCCTTATCCAATAAGAAACAAACTCTTTTTAATTCAATAAACTGTGTCTACAAGTAACTCCCAGCAAATTATATTTAATGATGAAACAAAAGTTCCCATTATATGATCAGGAGCAGGAGAGGAATGCAAGCTATCACCATTAATATTCAATACTGTACTGGAGATTCTTGATAATATAAGAACACAAGAAAAAGACTAGGAATAAGTATTGGAAGGCAAGAGACAAATATCACAATTTGCAGAGGATATGACTGGCTACATAAATTTCAAAAAATTAACCAAAAAAAGTATTAAAATAAGAGAGTTCAGCAATGTGACAGGATATAAATGACTGCTACGCAGAGAATCCGTAATTTCCCTTTATATCAGTAACGTTCAACTAAAAATTTTGGGAAAAATCTGTTCACAACAGCAACAAAACTAAAATACAGAGAAATAAATTTTAAATGTGCAATTCTTCATAAAGAAAACTGTAAGACTTTCCTGTAAGACATGAAGATAAATGGAAAAACATACCATATCCCTAAAAGAGAAGACTCATATTTCCCATTTTCCACAATTTATAAATTCAGTGCAGTTCTAAAAGCAAGATCTGAGTTCAAAGAGATTTTGACAAAGTAATCCTAAAATATATCAGGAAGAGCAAAACACAAGAATACCATATGATTTCTCTCCTATGTGGAATTTAAGAAACAAAACAAATGAGGAAAGGAAAAAATAGAGAGAGGCAAACCAAGAAACAGACTTTTAACTATAGAGAACAAACTGATGGTTACCAGAGAGAAGGTGGGGGACGGGGGAGGATGGGTTAAGTAGGTGGTGGGGATTAAGGAAGCACTCTGAGTGCTATATGGAAGTGTTGAATCACTCTACTGTACATGTGAACCTAATATTACACTGTATGTTAACTAACTAGAATTTAAATAAAAACTAAAAAAAAAAGAATAACCACAATTTATTTTTAAGAAGAAAAACAAGGGGAACATATCCCATAAGGTATTTAAATAAGCTCTAAAATAATAGCTTATTCACTTAATCATTCAGTGAATATTGACTAGATGCATACTATATAACAGAACTCTTATAGGAAAATAGAACTGAAAAACATATAAAATCCCCTCTCTCGAAAACTTACGTAAGGACTTTGGATTCTGATAATGGTGGACTACATAATCTCAATAATTTCTCTCACTGTGGTCAACTAAAAAGGTTGGGTTAATAAAAACAAAAACATCATATAAGCAGCAAAGAGATAACAAGATAGTAAAGAATTATCTGGTGAAACTCTTAAGAGAAGACAAGAAACCTTATGGGGTCGCCCTGTAATAAAACCTTTTACTTTTGCAGAGGACACAGCATATCTGGAAGAAATAGCTATGAAACTAAGTTGCAATTTCAATGGTCGCAGGGAACTTGTACAAAAAAAATTACATTCACAGGGTAAAATATGAACTAGGGGTGTATGAACCTTCCCATGATGTAGCTTTTATAGCCTGATTTGGGTCATCTGGTAGACCAGGAAAATATAAATCTTGAATTTGGAATTACAGTGTTCTAAACTGGTAGAACCCCTACTCATCTGGCAGAAGTAAATACTATGATACTATGATACCCTACTCTCTGGCAGAGAAAGATACTACGATACTATCCTAGGCTTCAAAATAGTTCTATTAACAGCTTCCAAATATAATATCTAGCATATTGTTAGACATCTAGGCATGTAAGAAAACAAGGTACCATGAACAAGATGCAGGGAAAACATCAGTAAGCTCAGACACGTAATTATTTGGAATTATCAGAAGAATATATAAATAACTATACAGACCATATTCAAAGAAATAACAGCCACATAGGCTACTAGAAACAATAAAAAGTATATCCAAAAAAAGAACCAATGTAAATTCTAGATCTGAAAAATATTACAACCAAAATTAAGACTTCAGTAAATGGGATTTAGTATACTGTAGCTTAGAAAATTAGTAAACTGGAAGATGGGTCAAAAGAAATTATTTGAAATGTAGCAAACACCAACAGAGAAAACTGAGAAGAAATGTTAAAAAACCTAGAGGACACAGTGAGAAGGATTTAAAATACATTTGGTTGGGAGTTACAAAGGAAAGAGAGAATGAGGCAGAAGCAACAGCTGGGAGACAACAGCTAGGAAATTTCCAAAAGCCCATCAGAGATCCCAAACTTGACAATAATAAAAAAGAAATTCCCATCTAGAAATATGATAGTAAAACTTTAGAAAACTAGAGATAAAATTAAATATGTTAAAAAGGAGCCAGAACTACAGAACAGCTTATTTTAAAAGGAGCAACAGGGGCGCCTGGGTGGCGCAGTCGGTTAAGCGTCCGACTTCAGCCAGGTCACGATCTCACGGTCCGTGAGTTCGAGCCCCGCGTCAGGCTCTGGGCTGATGGCTCGGACCCTGGAGCCTGTTTCCGATTCTGTGTCTCCCTCTCTCTCTGCCCCTCCTCCGTTCATGCTCTGTCTCTCTCTGTCCCAAAAATAAATAAAAAATGTTAAAAAAAAAAAAAAAAAAAAAAAAAAAAAAAAGGAGCAACAGCTTAAACTTGCAAGAATAATGAGATGAAACGGTGGCTTGGGACCCCTAAATAGCTTCAGGATGGGTACTGGTCACCAGAAAACCCAAAGCATGATTAAAGGATTGGAACTTTCAGCACCCCTTCTGACCCCGACCCCACCCTGGTCCCACCAACTCCTCCAGGGATGGGGAAAAGAGCTGGAGATTGAGCTAATCATCAGCATCCAATGATTAAAACAACCATACCTATGTAAATGAAACTTCTATAATAACTTCTAAGCAATGGAGTTCAAAAAGCCTCCAGGTTGGTGAACACATCAAGATGTTGGGAGGCTGATGCACTCAGAGAGGACATGGAAGTTCCATGCCACCCTCTTCCATGCATACCTTGCCCTATGCATCCCTTTCCATTTGTCTGTTTCTGAGTTACGTCCTTTAAAATGAACTGGCAAAGTCAAGTATTTTCCTGAGTTCTATAAGGCTCTTGTAGCAAATCACTGAACTTGAACAGGGTGTTGCAGGAACCCCAATTTATAGCCAGATTGTGAGAAGTACAAGTGAGCTGATACTTGTGACTGGCATCTGAAGTGTGGGTGTTGTGGGACTGAGCCTAAGGAGTCTGATGCTAACTCTAGGTAGTTAATGTTAGAATTGCATCAAATTCTTGGATACCCAGTTGATGTCTCAAGAATCAGAGAACTGGTTGTTGGTACTAGAAAATGCTCCAGATCTAATATTCAAAGGTTAGTCTACACAATGCACCACTCAAATTTAAAATTGAGAAAACATGGGGTGCCTGTGTGGTTCACTCAGTTAAGGGTCTGACTTGATTTAGGCTCAGGTCATGATTTCACTTTTGGGCCCACGTGGGGCTCTGTGCTGACAGCAGGAGTCTGCTCGGGATTCTATCTCTCGCAAAATAAGTAAATAAATAAGTAAATAAACATTTGAAAAAATTTGGAAAACAGTATACGTTATATAATACACACAATCACAAGCTCACTGAAACAGCAAGAGAAAGAAATATAACAAGCTGTAAAAGTAAATGTCTTTGAGTGATTATACCAAGGTTATTTCCCCTTTTTACTGTTGCATTTTCATAATATTTCTAAAATGAGCATATATTACACTTTCTTAGGGGAAAAAAAAAATCAAAGCTATTGTTTAGACTAATATGTTTTAACTGTATAGTTCTTGAGAGGTTATATGTATGTCCATAAGAAAAGTCTATCTATTAAATCACTACTGATGGGGCATCTGGGCGGCTTAGTTGGTTGAGTGTCTGACTTTGGCTCAGGTCATGATCTCGCAGTTTATGAGTTCGAGCCCCACACTGGGCTCGCTGCTGTCAGCGCAGAGCCGGCTTCAGATCCTCTGTCCCTCTCTCTCTGCCCCTCCCCCACTTGTACTCTCAAAAATAAATAACACATTTAATAAATAAGTAAATTATTACTGAAAAACTATCATCTCCTTAACCCATAATTAAATATGTGAAATCCAAAATAGAGATATTAGCTACACCATGGTTCTAATATATTCTAAAGAAGCATAGTAGAAAGTACTACTTTTAGAGAAGTTAACTTTTTTGTCTTGATGCTGTTAAATAAATAAACACTTTTAACCAGATTTTTAAAAAAAGAAAGTAAAGCTCTAATACTAAAGAAGCTCAAATATTTTAGGTAACAACAACAACAAAAAGAGTTAAAAGAAAATAGGCAATACTCAATATTGAATCAGGCTATATTGTGATACCATAATTTGAGACAATATGAATTTTTTTTCTAGTAGAAGCCAAATGAAAATTATGTCTTAATTTCCTAGTTGTCAAATAACGGATAAACTTGGCTTCCTAAAGAATTTTTCAAATTTTGAAACCCAAATATCTTTACCATGAAAAATATTTTTTGTTTAATTTACTTTTTAGGAATCCCTATAGTTTACTGTTTTTAATTTGAATTACTCTACTTAGATTGAATTCTATGTACATTAAGAAAAAGAAATATTTATTTTAAATATAGCTTAACATAAAAATTATAATCCAGGTTTGCTTATAAAATTTGTGGTCAAACTACTTGTATTCTTACATCTTGACAGTTTGCTTAATAAGATAAAATCAGAGAACTATAAAAATGAGAGCTGAAAGGGACTCAACTCTAGTGATGCTAGTCTTCCCTTGAGGAATCCTCATTTTTTTTAATTTGTGAATTCTGCAGGCTATGTAATATGTCTTCCAATTTAAAAAATATATTCATTTATAACTATCAATGAAACATGCTCAGTAAGAGTTGTCTCTCAGTAAGAGACAACTGGTATACACAGACTTGGTATATTTTGAGTCAGAAGTAAAGGAATCTGAAATTTTAGCTAGCCTCATCTTTACAGAGAAATACACAGTTTCTATCAGGGATTTCAAAAAACAAAAATAACTTGAAAGTACTTTCCCTCTATCTAGTACCCCAGAGATAAGGAGACCCTTGGTTGAAAATGTTCCACCTAATCCCACTTCCTAATTTCACATATAAGGTATGTGAATAAAGTAGCCTGCTCAGTATAAACAATTTAAACAACATAAAACACAACCACAAGTGGACTATTTCCACCAGTGATAAAAATAAGAAATGCTTCACAATATAGACGTTATAATTTTCTTTAAGTCTTTTTTTATTTAGAGATTTTTCTGGTAAGGAGATATACCATAGGAAAGCAATTCACTGGCAGTGAGGTATGTATATACTCTACCAAAATACTCCTTATTTTAACTGTTTTTAACTTTATTTACATACGAAGAAAATTATCAATGCATATCCTTGTTTCAACTATAGTATTAGCCATACTACATGAAATAAAATGAAATGGTGCTTGCATACAAAAACTGTTATTTGTAAAGGAATCTGATTGCAGGTTAAAAGAACTAATTTGTTTTTGGAAAGAGTTTAAAAGAATCACAATTTATCATGACCAAGACATCTGCACCATATTTTCCATTCCTCACAGCACATTTATTTCAGTAATTCCGTTATGTCGGTTCTTAGCATGAGCATAGTGTTACACGATTTTCGTACATATAGTCACATCCAAAACAAGTTCTAAAATTTAAATTGTAAACATTCTCATCATATGTAGAAATATTTCAATTGGTGTATTAAGTTTTGCTAACTGATCAAATTTGGAATATAAATGAGAAAGCCTATTCTAAATTGTGTAGTGAGCATTGTTCATTAATTACATTTCTACAATGTTAAATAAAGTAAGAGGCAAACCTGTCCTGTAAGCATGTCAAAATTTAAGTAAAACATTAAAAAGAAACAAATCTGTTAACAAAAGGGATGTCTTGCAATAAAGAACATTAGATTTTTTAAATCTATTATGATACAAAAATGTAAAGGGTA
Source organism: Panthera leo (assembly GCF_018350215.1). Taxonomy (NCBI): domain Eukaryota; kingdom Metazoa; phylum Chordata; class Mammalia; order Carnivora; family Felidae; genus Panthera; species Panthera leo. The sequence goes on from NC_056686.1 coordinate 76,626,379, forward strand.
AATAGCATCTTTGTTGACAAAGTAGGAGGTAGCATGGATGCACCACTTTATTGTCTGAGAAATGCAACTGGAGTAAAGAATATTTCCTTACCACAAATAATTTCCAGGACTATGTACATATTTCTTTTAGAAATACTTGTTTAAACAAATCTCCCTCCACTTTTTAGTATAAAAAAAACCGTTCCATGTGATTTTAAAAAAACACTTACACATCTAGATAGAATAGTACTCTGCCCTATTTGAGTGAACAGTCTCAAACTATGAAGTACATGATATTTAATGCCCTAAGTTGAGTAAATTTAGTTTAGCGGTTCCTGGTATTATACAAAACACTAAATACATACAAACAAAATATAATATCTTATTTTTCAATGCAAGTCTTGTGGGGAATAAACAGAACTTTGATTCTGGTAACACTGCAGAAAATGTAATTTTCCAGTAAGTCTGTCTTTAAGTTATTCATGTGCAACAGTTTATTAATGACTGCTTACATGTACTGATCTTTCATCGAGTGAACACCATTAACTGACAAAACTTAGTAAACCTTAAAAACACAGCTTCCGTCCTATATAAAATATATAGACTACTTACTGTTTGAAGTACTCAGTTTGCTCTGATGTCACTGTAATTCACTTTTCCCCATATTCCTGCTTTAGTATTTATAAACGGATAATTTAACGTGGCTTTAAAAAAAAAAGACAAAGAATTTCAAATGTACATCCAATTTAAATTTGCTATTTAAAAGGTTTCCTTGTTCTATGAAGCTGCTTCTGCCATTAGTAGAGAAAATGAAGTTTCTGTAATGGAGGCAGGCTTTTTAAGTAGTGACGTGACTTCCACCATGCCAGCTCCAGTCCGTGGAAGATTAGCGTTTACAATGTGTCGTTGTAAGTGCTTAATCCAGTCTTCCTGAACAGACAATGGTCCACGAAAGACTAGGCCACAAAACCTATAGAAGAAGTTGATAACAGTTCTCTTAACATGACCAATTCCCTTTATTTAAAACCAAGTCACATAAAATCCATACACATAAGAGGTAGAGTTTACCATAGCCTGGAGATGCTACCATATACGGGAGCACTTGACAACAGTTTTTAAATACATACAAAGTCAAAATGATTTAATACAATATAAAACTGCCAATTCATAGGTTTAACAGCTATATTACCTCTAGTAATATTTGTAGAGGTGGGAACATTACTATTAAATTAAATTAACTAAAAGGTCTTAATGCCTATACATCTCAATACATTTAAAACAACTATAATTCCAAAATGTACCACTGTTTTCAAAAGACCCTTCCCCAATTCAGAACTCCTTAAACTGCATGAGGATGAGTATAGAAGGAGGTGGGAATGAGTTTGTATAGCTATACTTAGTTAGAAGTATGAGTGGAGAGAAAACGCATTCCCAAGAAGCAGAAACTCAAGACAATTAAGGAAAAAAAAAAAAAAAATCAAACCAAATCAAATTAAACCCAACAAAGCAAATAAATACCACAACAAAAAAAAGCTACTTTCATAAATCAACAGTATCAGAGACTCTGAGATAAATATAAAAAATTTATTCATCAGTTGTTGAAATATAGCGTATTATGAGAAATACAGTGTATTTAAGCCTGTCTCCAAAAGTTCACTTAGAACTTGATTGTTGAGAATGCACCTTCTGCCACAAATTAAAAATCCCAAATAAGTCAGCTAATATGTCTCAAAGCAAGTCTGAAGAAACCGAGCAGACTTGGCAAAATAGGCATATACCTGCATCGGAGAATGTAAACCTCGTCAGCACCATGAGGTAACGTTAGCATTTTCTTCTTACTTCCAGATCTTGACCTTGATTTCTTTTGCTTACAATCTAAGGCTAAAAAAGGGAAGAGAAAGACTTAACGTTTCTTATATATTCCAAAACATAAATACATACTTCTAGAGAGGTCAAGACCATCTAAATCAAGTTAGAAAAAGTCTACATTCTTTTGTGTACCCTGAAGCATGCACTAACTTGCAGTGGGGTCTTTAATTACAGTGATATTACCTGCATACATTCTTCTTGTACTACTTTTTCAAATAATGCTTTATCATACCAAACTAGAACTGAGAAAATGTAACTAAACTTAAAATTACTGAATTGGTCAATTATTACAATAGTAATCTTTCCTCTTATGGCCATAAGTCCATTATTTTAATATCTCATTAATCTTCCTTATTTTCAGGAAAATTATAATCTTTTACTTAAGATCATGATATTAAATTTCCATTTGATTACTATTCCATTAAGTAGGTCTCACATGCTTTGAAAACCTAGTAAAAGATCATCACCAACAAATAAAAAGCTCAATGAGAAATCAATTTTAGGGCAAATACACTTTGAATTCTATTAATAGCAAATAGCTCTTAAAATTATATGCTGGCCCTATACATGAAAGAGCAAAAAAAGCTCAACTCTCAAATTTTAACTCAACCTGTATTGTATGTACAATAATACATGTTTAATTTTACTAAGAAATATAAATCCAGATTATCTCACAAAAGTTTACAAATGGACCAGAAATGTAATGCTAACTATTCTTCACATTTTTTTCAATTTACATTATCTCCTATCTATATTTTTAAAACGTGACTAAAATGGGAAAAAAGATTTTTATATTAAAGTCGATCAAAATTGTAGTGCTGTCTTAAAAATTTTTTCAATTACTTGACTTCTCCTTCAATCACTTATTCTATAAAATCTAACTTAATAAGGGAAAAAAAGGTATTTTTTATAGGGGGAATAGACAGAACGTAACATTTTATTGGTCTTTGAATACAACTACACCATTCCTTTGGACAAAGGGATGACAGTATTCCAGGGTGCTGCTGGTCAATTAGCAGGAAGAGAAGGTAAGAGTTATCTCTAGGGATCCAAGGGGAAGGGAAACAAATGTAACAGAAGAGTTACACAAATGGCTTTTCTTCTGTCAACCTGCCATGTGAAATCCCCTGGAAAAATTCTAGGTAAGAAAGAATAGGAACTGGCTATCCAATGACTCTGTGAAATGAGTTGTTCAAAGTCCAGATTCCAAAAGAACAGATGCTACTATTACAAAACCAGTAAACACAGTTCCTTACAGTCAAGTAGCAATGCTAACAGAAATGTCATATAGAAAATTAAAATCCATGAGAAGCCTAGACAAATCTCATTCAAGCCACTGGTTTCTGCTTCTTGTCACCTGCCTTTTAAAAAGTAAAATCCTGCTTGGGCCCAGAGTCTTCCTTTGCTTATGCTCAGAAGAAGAATCTAGTAAGTAAAGAACTGTAGGAAATCAAGTTAAGTATTAAAGAATGGCTAATTCAAAGCTAAACAACCAAAATCTGGAATAGAAAAATCTCATTAGTTTTCTCAGTCAAGAGCCTGGCACATAGTAGAAACTCAACAAATACTCAAAGGAAAACCCAATAATTGAACCTTTGACATTTAGACAGCATATGAATGGAAATTTGTTCTACTATGCCATACAGATAGCATCCTGTAGCACACCTCGGCATCATTTGTTTAAATGAATATGTTGCTAGCAGTCATATTCTTCATTGATCAGTCTAGCTTATATGTTGAAACTAAGTTCTTCACAACCAGCAGAAAGAGTGAGGTATCAAGTGCTTTGCAAGTAGCACCTTTTCCCCCCTAGTTGCATTGGTGAACAATCTGAATTTAAATGGACTTTAAAGCAATTCATACACTAGACAGAAGTAAAGAGTTTAGGGAACTCAAAGGGCTAAGTGTTACTAGATGTCAGCTTTTCTTTCCCTATCTATAAGGTAAACCACACACAATCCCTGTCTTTGTTATGTGCAACAGAGTAAGCATTTGGTTTATCATGAGATTATAGGTAGAATCTTACTTTGATGAGCTTGCTGGTTGTCAAAATTGCCACACTGTATTCAAATTCCTTTTAAAATGTAAATAAATTACTGTAGGATACAAACAGAATGCATTATAACAATCCTTTAAAAATTTGTTCACAGAATGCTAACGTTAAGGGTGTAAAGCAAATTGAGGGATAAGGGCAGAGGGTGATAGGCAAGTATGCAATACAATGTTTTATTATATATTTAGATGCTGTGGTTCTTTAAAAATGGAACTGGACATGTTTGCTTTGAGGTGTAGAAAGAATTTTGACTTTAATACAGGAAAAAGAATTTTTCTGACTTTTGATGTTATACGGACTCTAGAAACTGAGGTTCAGGCTATTTTATGAATGATCAGATCTAAATTTTAAGTGAAAATGCCATAGTTTTTATAGTAATTAATACTTAAAGGAATTATGACTTCAGAAAGGACAACTCTCTCAGCATATGACAGAATCTCCATTACCCAGTGTTCCAAGTAAGTTCAGAGAACACATGCACTGAGCATCCCCTGGAAAACTTGTCCATAAAGTAAGTATATTAAAAAACCTAGGGCCTTTGGTAATTATACCTAAATACCTTGGTGTCTTAATATCTCCATGATCACTTTTACATAATTCTTGTTTTTAAAAAAATTTATATTTGAGAGGGAGACAGCATGAGTGGGAGAGGGGCAGAGAGAGAGGGAGACACAGAATCCAAAGCAGGCTCTGAGTTGTCAGCACAGAGCTGGACGCAAGGCTCGAACTCACAAACCATGAGATCATGACCTGAGCCAAAATCAGACGCTTAACCGAATGAGCCACCCAGGTGCCCCTCCATGATCACTTTTAAATTTCTTATCCCTTGAAATGTCACTTATTTATCTTAGATGATAAAACATGAATACATTTTACAGGAATAGTTTTTTCTAATACCAACATCCAAACTTCACACCTGCATTACAGCCCAAACATTTTAGAAAAATCTGCAAAAAAAAAAAAAAAATGAGTATTTAACATATTAATATGCACACAAAAGGGACACCCATATGGTATTCTCTACATGAAAAAGATGATTTACACAAAATGTTCCACTACATGAAATAGATGATGTACAAACATATCTATTACACAAATGTTCTCATTCAACAGTTTTTATTACATCTAGAGGGAAAAGCAGTTTTATTCTGGACTGTACCAGGAGTCACTAGAACATTAGAACACAACACTAACACATTCAGTTTTAGTATAATGGGGCTTATCAATATTTGTGATAAATAGTCAAAAGTTTAACAAAGTTATTTACATTAATAATCTGCCAAATACATAAATTTACACAAAGTTTTTCTTTGTAATAGGATTTAAAATTTTTTTAATGTTTATTTATTATTGAGAGACAGAGAGAGACAGAGTATGAGCATGGGAGGGGCAGAGAGAGGGGAGACACAGAATCTGAAGCAGGCTCCAGGCTCTGAACTGTCTGCACAGAGCCCGACATGGGGCTCGAACCCACAAACCATGAGATTATAACCTGAGCCAAAGTCAGACGCTCAACCGACTGAGCCACCCAGGCGCCCCTGTAATAGGATTTTATGTGTGCACTTATTTGTTAGTGTCAAAAAATAAAAACACAAACACTTTTATCTCTTCCAAAGTAGTTTAAATCTAACATTGTTTCTGTACTTGAAATGTATTTACACAAAATACTACATTGGTTTTAGAAATTCTTAATTTTCTTCTCTTGAGTATAACTGCATCTTCAGAAAGGAACAAATTCAGTCATTCAAACCTTCCTAAGGTTCCTATTCAGGGTGGTAAAGAATGTTTAAGTGATTGATTTTAACCAGAAAACTGTTAAAAACACCTTTGCAGTTATCTGATTTATAAAGGATCTAATTTGCTACTGGGAGTATTTAACTTACTTGTAAAGAGAGTGAATTATACTGTAAGGCCATATACAAAGTTTTAGAATATACCTTTCAGTATATAACAGAACAGCTGTTTGATCAAATAGGAATGAAAGAGAAATACAATAGACTTATGAGCCCTCAAAAAGAACACCAAACTGCTATGCTACAAAATATAACAACAACAGCAACAATAGCAACAACAGCAACAACAACAACAACAACAGTGTGTCTAAAGCACTAAACCAGATCAGTGAGAAACAAATTAATAAATAACACAAGAGATACAAATTCAAGTTTGTTTTTTCTGAGCATTATTTAGTTTTATACCCAGAAGAAAAAGAATTTACTTTAGGCTCTAACATTATTAAGTAAGTACTTTTGCCCTTTCCACCTTACTGCCCATTAAATACAATTGTTTCAATGAATTTCATGTTCTTTTTAGTTCACTACACAAATGATCTCAAAAAATGAGGATTTATTTCTTAGAAACATCCAAAGTTCAGTGTGGTAAAGGAGCACATTATAACTAAGCTAAATTAACATTCACCTCCAAAATATTTTCATTTGCAATCATCCTCCCCTGCCCGTTTATTTAAAAGTCCCATTTCATCAGTTTTGCTCCTAACTGGTTGTTGGTATCTCCGGGGTAAAGTGAAACTTAATGTAATGGCCAGGCTATACCTATCCAAAATAAGAGGTATGGTATAGCCCTAGTAGAGGGAAGAAAAATTTCTTCTCCATCTAGTTGGTCTGTATAAGATGGGTAGGCAATAGCAGCTATGAGCTCATTCAGGAAGACAGGAGGGATAAAAAAAGACATAAATAGGTTAAATCATCATTCTACCACCATTAACACACTGGTAGTGGAGGAGATAGGTAATGGCAGTGGAGAGGTGGGAGGAGAATGCATATGCCTGTCCCAAGGGATACACAAGTGTGAGCTGATAAACTCAATGTTAGTTGCTGTCATTAATCTTTCACAGTTCGTAAGTCCCAAGCACATAACAGACTGTGCAAAGAACATTTTCTTTCCCTCAGTCCCAACTGAAAAAGGAACATGGCATTTTTGGGGGGAAGAATCGGGGAAGAAACCTGTTACCTTGGATAAAGTAGGGATGGGGGATAGAGAGAGCCAAATTCTTCTTTCTTCAGTGTACACTCTTATCTTTGCATAAAGTACCTACAAAACAACCTTCATGGGTATATGACTTGAGCAGACACAAAGCAACCCACACTCAGTTTAACGCTCTTGTCGTACACAGTCTTAAAATTCTTAATTTTTTTTTTTTTTTTTTTTTTAGCGTTTTTATTTATTTTTGAGACAGAGAGAGACAAAGCATGAATGGGGGAGGGTCAGAGAGAGGGAGACACAGAATCCGAAACAGGCTCCAGGCTCTGAGCTGTCAGCACAAAGCCCGACGCGGGGCTCGAACTCACGGACCGCGAGATCATGACCTGGGCCGAAGTCGGCCGCCCAACCGACTGAGCCACCCAGGCGCCCCTTAAAATTCTTAATTTTTTAACACAAGGCGCTACATCTGCATTTTGCACGGGACCCTACAAACTGTGTAACTAGTTCTGGGTCCTGAGTATCTACCACTCTAAATGAGAAAGGCAGCCCTCAGCTCCACTTCTTAATCTCTTGGTTCATAAAAAAAAAAAAAAAAAAAAAAATAGCTATTAAGAGAAGAATTGTTAAATCTTACTCTCTACAACCCATTAAAATGGAAAAGGACTTCCCTACTCCCAATACCAATTTTTTTGTTTTTAGGTATACTGCCATCATCAAACCAATCATTATTCCCAAGATACATATAAAGCAGTTTAAGTGGTTTATTTTTATGAAAAGCAATGTTCCCCTTCTAATCAGAATTAAGCATATAGATAAGATATACAATTAGCAACCTCTGAAGTGTATTTTCACCATTATTTTCTCCTGACATTTTCCCTCCAAAATTGGATATTTTTTCAGTACTTTAAGTTACTTTCACCAATTTTTAGAGTTTCCATTCTCAATGACTAAAAACAGTAACTAACATAGAATCACAGAACAATCATAGCAAAGTTAATCAGATCCTGCATGATTTAACATTTTGCCTAGAAGAGGATGGAATGCAAAAATACTTGAAAAGCAGATTTCCTTTGCTTTAAGTATGAGGTTTATTGCTTAAAGTATTAGTCTAGAAAAGGCAGGTACCTTGAGTTTGCCCTACAAATTAAGAGTTATATTAAGGGCAGCAATAGCCAGGCATCTATGTTTGGCCCAGAGAATGAGTTCAAGCAAATGAAGATAGCCTTTATTTAAACTTGGGTCTACTTGGCAGAAAAAAAGTATATTCAACTTGTAGAAGTCTCTGCTATTTCAAAGTAGAGGGGATATTAGTAAAAGAATATTTTGAGTACTATGTCCCTAAAACATAAAGGGAAAAGCTATACCTAAGTATGATACTTTATCACAGATTTCTATAAATAGAGAAAGTGGAGGCATACAAGTTTTTCTAGCTTGTCAAAAGTTACACACTAACAATACTCTGGCTACGAGTAGCTTACTAGTCAGTTAGGAGTTAAAGATAGCAAATTTACTATTTCTCTGTGGCAACAGGTAAAGAAAAAAACATTTAAAATTCCTCCTTAACGTGGGTTGAACTTGCATGCTGTTTTACTAAAGCAAAATAGGCACTTACCAATACTGACCACTTTCCTAAGACTAAGACACACCTGAAATTGGAATAGACATTAAAATACATAACTAATCTGCTATAAATCACTTTTGTTTAGAATTATTTGAATATAATCACACTCCCTGACATCTGAAAGTCTCAGTATTTCCAAAATATCATTTCATATTTAGTAGGAGTAATTAACTGTTTCTGACTATAAAGTAAATTAGGTAAGGAATCTACCTTACTTTAATATTGCAGTTAAATTATTTTCAACATAATCATGTTCAACTTACACAGGGCGCACAATAATTATAATGGTAAATCTAAAGGTCACAAACACACAAACCCCAACAGATCTCTGATTCAGTTTTCACATGTTTACACATTCCAGCCAAAATCCAAACTAAAATCAAACATGGTGCTGACCAGGTTTCCTCTACTTTGAGTTAACTTCCAGCTAAGGCCACAATTAAACAGACGCTCTAAACACTGCAGAGCAAGAATTAACCTTATCCCTTACATCCCAGACACAACAAAGAAATAGTGAGCCCTATTTTTCCAGTTCTTAGACACATGAGGGACCAGCAGAGTCTCCACAAGTCATCCTCTCACCTTAACCTCCAAAAGAGAGAGTCTGTGTATTGTTTTACTATTTCTATAAAGCTACTTAATGCTGATTACCTACATTCAGCTCTGCCTAGAACATGCCCTGTTACTCTAAGGTCTAACTATATCTTAACCCAGATTATAAACAGCATTAAAAAATTCATGTTAGAATGGAAATCATAACGAACACAAAAGATTATAACAAAGGATATAAAGATATTAGACATGTTAAAAAATCCCAAAACATAACAGTCCAGGTTAGTTCAATTGTTAAAAAGATCCAAACAAGATATAAAAAGCAAAACTCAGAAAATTAGTAACAGCACCAATAGGAATGGTAGGGGACTCGTTAGGATTTTTATGAAAAACAAGTGGCTGGTCAAAAAAGAGTATCAATCAAAGAGAATCCCTAAAATTTATAACTAATGACATCAAAAGAGGGCATCATAAAATGTAAACATTTTGTGCCACAAGGGTACAACATTTTTCGGGGTTCCATTTTCCTAACCACAAACTTAACCGATTCAGTACGTGTGGTTATTTGCTTTATTACAGTGGATAGCTGGATGATTAGGTGTTGCTGGATAAGTAATGAAGCCTAACCTTTTAGGAAACCCCACCGCAGCAGATTCATTAACTGTTTTAGTACAACCATCCTCCTAGTAACAAGATTTAAAACCTAAGCCATTTCTGTCTCTGTCCTCTTCTTCTACTTCTAATTAATCTGCCAAGTTCTGCTTACTTTACTTCCATAGTATTATCTGTGCATCTATTATCTTTCCTTTACATTCCTATTGTCATTGTCCTGGTTCAAGACTCCTAAAATGACCTCACTTATAATTTCTCCACCTCCCCACCAAATCCTTTAACGTTTCTCAAATTCTTAAAAAAAAAAAAAGAAAGAAAGAAAAAAAAAAAAAGAACAAAAACAAAAACAAAAAAATCCTCCCTTGTTCCTCACTACAAAGCTAATTCCATCACCATAAGATTGGCATTCCATGTCCTTTACCTGTTCACCTCTACTCCTGTTATCTCCTACTTCCTAAGTATTTGCAATAAACTTCCACACTGTCCCAAGCTGCTCCCTCCTATAGGTATGCTCCTTCCCTACCCCTAACCCCATTTCCATTTCAATTAGCTATCCTCAGGGTCCAAATCAAATGTGACTTCCTAAAACCTTGCTGAGTCTTGGTCTAGCCAAAAGTACCAATGGCACTTACGATTTGCCTTGTATTAAAGTTATATATTATGTGGTTCTACTCTAAGATGCAATTTATCTCTGCAGTACTTATCACAATGCATAAACCAGAGCATGAGCTAAAAGAACTGCTTGTTGAATTACTGAATCAATCAATTTTTCGTATTGTGGGCAAATGGCCAATCAATTTTTCGTATTGTGGGCAAATAGCCCATTTCTTGCTGGCATAATAAAACACTTAGTATCCATAAGGATGACACTTATGTACTCAAATGGTTAAATTATACTCAGTCTACAGTTTCACAAGGCAGAAATAAGAACAACATTTTAGAAACATAACCATCAAAATGGTTAGGGTAAAATCAAGTTTGATACTAGTCTTCAATTACCTGGAAAATTTACTCAACTTGAACAATTTATTACTGTGCTAATCCCAAATAATGATATATTACTGTGCACATAAATATGTACAGATATAGACTTTTAATGAAGGATGGTACTACAGAGATAAGTTATAACCAAGAAAACACAGAAACCCATCTGTCTGACCACATTATTTCCTTATTTAAAAAAATTCTTCAATGATTTCCTAAATTTTTTAGCAAGCATCCAAAAGTATCAACCTTACCTTTCTGACATTACCATCTTCCCAAACACCCGCAACTGAATCTTTCAGTACCTCTTGAACTCGAAATGTCATCCCTTCGTGCCTAAACTACATTCTTTTCTCTACTGAGAACATTCCACTTTGTCTCTTCTTCCTAAAACTACCCATCCTTCAAGTTCAGGGTCTAGCTGAAACCTTATAAAGTTTTTCCACCATAATAGTATCTTTGTACCTATCCCACAGGATCCTAAGTATGTTTATGGAGCTGAAGCGCAGTCTTTACAGCCTCTAGCACGGTCCTGGTATGATAAAAGAACTAAAAATTTTGTTGAATGAATGAAAATTTTCTTTGACTACTAGGTTTTACTTTCACTTCAAACATAATGACAAGAAACATATGTGCATGAACTATTCTCATTTTTTCCTTTTTCCTTCTTTTTGAGGCTCTATTTAGTAACGAGACACATTATAATGACAGCAGGAAAAAAGGACCCAACTTAATTCCCAGCTCCCCTCAAAAGACGGTCTAGACTAAAATAAACACCTTTATCTCCTACAGCACTTAATACTTTATTTCCATTTACTTGTATACTATCTTGCATAGGTCTCTAACTTTGATAGTTTTGTATGTGTTGCAATAATGCTTTCCTAAGTTCTTTGATGACAGGGACATGTTTCATGCTTCCCAGGTATCTTCCAGATAGCCTACTCTGGAGTAATTATCAAGGTATTTGCTTTAACTAGAAGCTAGTTTGCTCCTTTGAAGTTTAATCATAATAAGAAGATAAAAATGTTCTCTTTGTACTCTTTCAGGCTGAATGAATCACTATAAAAGCGTGCAATTTCCTCAAGATGCAACATTACAAAAATGTTTTAAAAGACACTGCAGAGACACTCATGAAAAGACAAGTAATTTAATGCATCTTAAGAAGCTTTCACAATACTATTTTTTTCTTTCCACCGTAGGAGAAAAGTGTTCCTATAGCACATTCCACAATATAAGAATTACTTTTCTGGTGGCTTATACACCCGCTCAGCACCTGGCACTGTGTTACACATTCATTAGCACTTGTTGTTGCAGGCCTCTGTGGCCAATTAGATCATTAAAGCTGAAAACAGGCAAAAGATCCTATTAAGTAACATGCAATCTACTATTCTATTTAAAAGTGGGTGGTATGAAAAATAAAACACTGACTTTACTAAAAAAAGAATGTAGACATATTGCACTGGTAGTATTGACTGAAAGACTCTGGTGCCAAGTTTTTAAGTTTTCTTTTTCTCACTGGAAAAGTTATGCATTAATTATGATGGTGGTGAGTCTGTTGGTGTAGAATAGTAATAATCCTGCTTTACTTCTAAAATGCTGTCACGGAAGTGTTCTGAAGATAATGAAATGAAACCCCTTCCCCAAATATATTTGCATATAAAAATGTTTTTCTTGCATTACTTTTTATTTTTTATTTTTTATTTATTTTTTTTTTAATTTTTTTTTTTAACGTTTTTATTTATTTTTGAGACAGAGAGAGACACAGCATGAACGGGGGAGGGGCAGAGAGAGAGGGAAACACAGAATCGGAAGCAGGCTCCAGGCTCTGGGCCATCAGCCCAGAGCCTGATGCGGGGCTCGAACTCACAGACCGTAAGATCGTGACCTGAGCCGAAGTCGGACGCTTAACCGACTGAGCCACCCAGGCGCCCCTGCATTACTTTTTTAAATAACTAGGAATCTCTAATTTACTTTAAATAGTACAGGTCAGCATTTTATTTAAAAAACATGATCTACCGATAAACACCTGAATACAATGAGTAAAATAATTTTACATGCTGCCACAGAAGTAGTATTATGATTTCTAACATGTTACTATTGTTGATTCTGGTCAATACCAGTCCCTAAGCAAAAGAGTCACTTGAGGGGAGTGTTTCCAATCTGTGGGTAGTAACTTCTTGGTAAGTAGTAAATCAATTTACTGGGTCATGACCAGCATTATTTTTAATGAAAAAGAATAAAATAGAAATTATTAGAGTACATCACAATCACTTCAGGTGAGGAATGAGTGACCAAGTGAGTATGTGTATTAATGTGCATTTGTATTACAGGGTCAAGATGTAAAATGGAATTCCAATAAAAATGCTGAACACCACTGTTATTCTCTCTGCTTTTTAAGAGATAACATGGCTCTGCACCACTGTGCACCATTGTGCAAACATGCTTTCCTCTTAACTGATACATTTCCTTTCACAACAACCTACTCGGACTTTAATTGTTTCCCCTTTCTTCACCTGTTGGAATTCACTTGCTTTGACCTCAAAATATTTTTCTTTTTTGGTTCCTAACTGCAGATTAAGTTGATAGAATATATTCTGCCTTAAATAATTTTAAATATTTTAGAAATTTTAATAACCAAGGTACCATGTAACTTATCGTCCAATCCAGGACACCTCTGAAAGAGGCACTTTTCTATTACTCGGCCGCTACAAAAGGGCTAACCCAGTCAGTACAGTTGCTCTATTAATAACTTAGTGATACTGTGTTTTTAATACTGCCAGTATAAAAAGGGCATCACTTAATTTAAATATTAAACACAAAAAAGTCAATAGTAAAATTAGAAGTCCAAAAGCATTTAATACGAACTACACGAAATTTCTGATTTTTAATGAAAATTATGCAATGTTCTTATTATTAGACTATATAAAGAATTACCCAGGAAAAAGTCTGTATGACCACGTAAAAAGTTAACCTAAAGAGAATAAAGCTTGAAAAAGAAGTCTACCAATAGTGCAGTCTATGTTAACTGTAATAAATTCTTAATAGGTATGCCTTAAAAAATAATAAGTATGCCTTGAATTTACAATACAGAATATAAAGTAAACCCTTTGGCACTAGCCTCTTTAGACAAAAATTCATTTTAAAAAAGGTAAAAAAAAAAAAGTTTCATAAATGAGCATCTACCATGGAAGGCACATGGAAATTATTAAACAATTACTGGAACCTGCCCAATGGATGACAAACTGGGTCAGTTCTGGGCAAAATTTTAATCTGTGAAGTTTATTCTTTTTTGTCAACTGAACTCTGTCCCAGGTATGGCTACCCTTCTATGTCTTTAATTCCAAGCTTTCCTACTTTATTATTCATCATTTCCTTTTACTAAAGTTAGGAAGCATGTTGTATTTTAATTTATGTTTGTGACCAAATACATTAGTTTTGGTGTTACACAGTTCTGGCATATTAAGCATTTTCTAACTCTTAGGGCTTAGATTTCTTACATTTCCTGATTCCCAGTTCTGTCTGCTTCATTTTTATTTTGTCATCTCCCCTTTCTCAGCTTTCTGCTAGAGGAAGTGTCCACAGATGATAACCTTTAGGGGATATACCTAAATACAGAAATATATAGAAAACTTTTTATCTGTGGATGAAATAAGTGCATGTTTCTGGGATGGGGTCCACGGCTTTCATAAGACAGCTATTTGGGGAAGTAGAGAAGCATTCTTTTGGGTCTATTCAGGCTAGCTAGAATATTTCTCTCCCTCCAAAGACCACTAGTTCCCACAGAAGAGGCCAGGAGCCGGTGTCTTCTAAGGAAGCTTTGGGGTTTATTTGGGGTTTATCATAACCAAGCCGGCCTTTAGCATACTGTAGGGATACCTAAGCTTTTTCTTCAAGAGTAGGTCACATAAATAAAATCCACATGAATGAAGACTACTTGAATTAAGAACATGGGTCCCAGACATTCTTATGGAGGCTTTAGTCCTACCTATTTTCCTTTTACATTGCTTCAGTCTTGTGATATACTTAGATTAAGGTAAAGATTTTTTCAAATGATTCTGTACTTTTTTCATCAAAACAACATTTACCTATTTTTGAGAAATAATGCTTGTTACTCATATGAACTGATGAATCTCTTACAATAACCTGGTGGAACCCTCCGGAAACTACAGGTTGGGACCACTGACTTACACCACTGAAACTGATACAGAGGAAGAAAACAGGCATGTGGACTTTATAAATATAATACAGAATGTTTCATTTGGAAAACAAAAAATAAGAAAGCTTATTAAAAAAAACTTTGCAGTTGGCATGAGCAAGCAGCAAAGACATCTTCTGTGTAGCTCTACTGGTCAAGAAGCTTTCAAAAATGAGGGGGGATGTTTCAGAATTTCTAAGAAAAGGTGCATGAGTTTTTTATTTTTGTTAAAAGTGGTTATGTGCTGTGGAAAATACCACCCTAAGACTTTCTTCAGCTTTTAATTTCCCTTCTCTTTGCCTTAGGACTGCCAAACACACACCTTTTATTTTCTAACTCTTCTGACATTTTGGTTAGTATTTAATGATATTTAAAAAGTAATGTTCTCTTTTTTTCTTGATGACCAAAGAAATCTATCCCCATTCATCCTATATTAACTTTTTCTTTAATAATGAAATTGTTTAGACAATAAAGTGTTCATTAGAATGCACCCCTGGTCAGTGGAGGGCTACAATCAGTTATTTATAAAGAATTAATACTATGTTTTAAAAGATTTTCAGACGGAATAAAAGCATTTTTTAATGGTCTACAAAACCTGTACTGGAGAGATGCGCCTCACTGAATATTTGCAATTATCTGTCTGAATTGTCAGACTGAAATATTTTTTAAAGTCCTCGAAAATCTAATCCAGGCCTGTTTCTTGGGTCCTTGCTCTTTGTAAGACTCATTTATTCAGTCTTCACCAGAATGCTCCCCACTTTAAACCTAACCTCTTTTAGGATTTTCAACTGCTTTTGTTCTGTATGTGGCAGACCATCGTGATTAAAAACAAAAGTCTAGGATAAGAAATCCTTGATTTTTCCACTCTGCTATTAATAACTACATAAATCTGGGTAACTTAACCTTAAGTCTTGACTTGTCTAAGACCTAGTGTTCTGTAAAACTGAGAGAATTATTGCACCTACAACTCATATGGCGGTGTGAAGGTTAAATGTTACGCAATTCGGCTGCACAGCACAGAGCCTGACACATAGTAAGTGTACAGTGAAAGTCAGTGACTGTGGTAGCAATAACTGTGAAGTTCTGTTTCTACAGTCTTTTATTTTCACTGCCTCCCTGCCTCTAATGTCTGCAATCCCCTTTCAAGCCTGATGAAGGTAGGAGTAATATTATAAAACCTAAAACCTCACAGTAGGAGGTTACTAATCCAGTAAAGTAAAACTCACTCTATTCTTTTAATGCAGTCAACAGTCATCCCTGGTCATTTGTATATCAAGTCAAAGGATAAAGCAAAGAAGCAGAAGAAAGACATTAGTATGAATACAAGTGTTTCTTTGGTAGCAAGAACATATTGGATGTAAGCCAAGGGAAGACATGAGGAAGAACAAAAAAGTTGGGAAAACAGCAACTAGAAGGAAGCAGAAGGCAGTGATCTAAAAGAGCAAGAGAAATAAAAAGACTGGAAGGAGAGTTTTAGGCAAAAGGATTTATGTAGATATATTTAGAAAAGAGTGTATTTTAAGACATGAGAGAAATGGGATTTGCTAAAGCAGGGTAGCTTGAAAGGCTACAAATGAAAAGAGCAAGGCTTTTTGTAGGGTAAGAAGCAGTATTACATATGAGTAAGCTAATACAATTTTTCACAGGCTGGCAATATGAAGAGTATCTGCAAGGCTGGGCTAACCAACCAAAAATAACACAGAAATGTGCATGTTGAGATTTATGTGTTGGCTGTATTTATTAATCCTAAACATAGTTTAGGAGTATTAAAAGAAAAATCTATTCAGTTGTCAACATGGGCCATTTTTAAGGCTTATCCCTTTAAAGATGTCATCTACAGACTAATGAAAACTCCTTAGTTTTGCTTAGTTTTAAGGTACATATTTGAAATTTCACAATAATTTTCTTTCCTAATAAAGCATTTCGTTAGGCTAGAACTACAATCCTTTTTACTAAAGAGAGGTTGCCTTACTGGAATCTACTCACAAAAATAAATTTAAAAATCAAAAAATAGTGTAATTTAAAAATCAATGGGAATTAGGCAGACTCAAAAGTCCCACACTTCTATTGGGTTATTTATTTATTTTTCCCAAATCAAGTCAATAGAAGCCAAATGAAAAAGAAGAACTTGCTTAAAATGATATCTAACAGTTTACAAGTTGCTGAAATTTAATGTATATTCAGACTCAACTGTGCTTACCAAAGAAAGCTATAAATATCATCTGAATTAGCACCAGTCTGGTGGGAAAAAAAGTGTACTGAATCAAGCAGACTTGCTGTGTTATCTGTTCAAACATACCTGTACCAGTCAAAAGTCCAGCACTCTTCTTTCGTGCATAAGCGCGTAAGTGGTTGGACAGGCTAACAGCACTTGTAAACGTCGTATTGCAATGCACACATGTTCTAAGCTTCACAGGCATACCTATCATTCAAAAGAAAACTATAATCCAGTTCTCACTTCAAAAAGTGAAATTTTCTTAGCTAAAAGCGTGAAGAAAAGTACCACAATAAAGATGGTTTAAAAAACGTTCATTGAATTAGCTTAACTTAAAATAAGGAGCGGGGGGCGGGGGGGGGGGTTAAGTTAAATGTTATTAGTTTGTAGTTAGTATTTAGAGCCAACCCATGCTCTTTGGAAAGGTGGAAGAGGAGTGCCTTGAACCTCTAAGCTCCTCTGGATTTAACACCTATTATCACTTTCTTGCAGATTTCTGTGTTACGCAGATCATTTCCTAAACCTAAAATACAATCCTGTGATTTGAAGAGCACTGTTCAGTTGAGAAGTTTCAAAGCTTGCAACTTACCAATACAAAGAATTAAAAAGTCTAGTTGACAAAGTGGTAATTAAAGTGTTTTACCCACAAAACCGTAAAAGGCTCAATACTAAATTAGGCTTTCTGATGAAGGCTGGGAGAAAAGGTGGTAAAACACACCACTGAGCAGCTGTTAGACACAACATTTTATTCAGGGCATTTTATGTTCATTACTCTGAATGCGCAATCAATAATGAAAGTTAATGATTTGAAGTTTTTTGCTAAAATCTTTGTGCTAAATAAATGATCAACAAGCTAACATCTTAATCATCACAGGAAAGAAAACATGTTGAAAACAATAAGAAACTCCTAACTTCTAAGACAATTCTCACTCCCCCAACTCGTTTCAGTTGGTTTCTTCAACACGAGCTATGATAGCCACAAATACGGTTTCCATCTCTCAAGTGTACTACACCTCAGTCAACACAGCTGACACACCTTTCTTACATTTTCTTCTTCTGAAAAATGTTCAAAATTTGACTTTGAAAGACTCTCTTCGTACAAAAGAACCGTATTAACCAGAAATTCATACAGGACAATTTTTTAGACCACTTACAACACAAGGTAATCTTTCCTTAAATCAAAACTGCAAACAAATATCTGGGCTGTCCCAAGTAAACAAATCAACATTATAGTAATTGTATTCATTATTAACCCACTGACCAGTTACTTTTACCTCAGACACGTTCAACTCAGGGCTGGACCACAAAGTTAATCAATCATCGACATTCTTAACCTCCAAAAGAAACCGACAAAGACACTTAAAATTTTTCTAATCTAAAAGTATAAACCAGACTTAGCAATAACAAATATAGTTAGGCTATTTCATCTGCTACATCATTTGCCAATACAAACTGTTCTTTTGAAAAGGAAAAACTATTGGTGCACAAGCACTAACCTCAACATCTGTTCTGTTCCATTAGACCACCGCTGCAAAACCCCAAACAAATATTTTATACTCACAACAGTTCTCCAAAACCGAACTATCCCACAATACAACGAGGAACTGGAGAAGGAGAAGTTTCTTTGGGTTAATCACAACACACAACAGACACCAATCCATTCAGTTTAAAGAGCCTATTTTTGTTTGTTTGTTTGACCTAAGCAGAAGGAAAACCAATAGCTAAATCTTGAGACCATTATCATCTTGGAGCACTGGCAAATAGAGAACAGGTTTGCCATTCCAGTAATGCTATGCTTCTGAACAACGTCAACCTCCCATCCATAGGACCATTCCCCAGCCATAGCAGATTTTATTTTTACAGATCAGCTTTTTGGGTTTTTTTTTGTTTTTTGTTCTCACCTTACATTCTGACCAAGAAATGAGGCACAGAGAATTCAGTGCTGATGAGCATCAACTGATGATTTATATAGAAATGACAGTATAACCAATCTCTGCTCTGCAAAAAAAGCAGCTTAAGTAAAAACATTCTAAGAAGTATTTCCTACAAATATTCCATAAAAGTAAGCATAATTAAACTGTTTAAATTATACACAATAGTCATAAACATCCTCTTACCTGAGTGCATAGTCAAGTCCATTCTTTGTGGCTGATACATCAACGGGCTGTCTTCACTTAATGGAAGAACACACTTCTGAACAAATCTCTTTCTTGCAGTTTGATTATGAATTTTTTGAGGAGAAATAGCAGAATTCCTTTCTTCTCCCATCCTTTTATTTTTAAGCAGTTCTATCAGTGTAAGAGACTGATTCTTTTTTCCACTGGGCAGTTCTGGTTTTGTTTCATCATATTCATTTAAGAAACTCAGCCCTTCCTCTTCTGACGCAGACACTGATAAAGCTTCAGTCTTTAGGCCATTACGGTATGCTTCAAGAGGTATAACATTTTGAGATAGAAAGTCATCACTTGATGCAAGTTTTTGAGCTACAAATGGTCTGGGAATAATACGACGACTGTTCAATGCTTTTAAGATTTTTTCATATTTTTCTTCATTTTGCATCATTTCATTCAAAACACAGATTGGAGATTTATGAGCATCCCATTTGGTCTTTCCAAGTCTTTTCAGATGGCCTCTAACATGATTCGATAATCCAATTTTAGTATCAAACCAACCACCACAGAGCTGACAAGTGTGTTCAGAAGTGGTTTCAGACTTCTCTATAGCTAAAAAAAAATTTTTTAAGAGTAACATCAGAATTTTTTGTAAAGTGATCATCTTAAAGCCAATTAACTCTGAAAAATAAAATTTTTTCTTTATTCTAATAAAGACCAAATTTGAACAAAACCTTCAAATTCTTTCAATCTGAATAGACATAGTAACCCAAATTATCCACGTGGAAACTTACCTTTTCTAACTCGCTTAACAGGTGTCCCTGTGCCAGTTCTTTTGAAATGTTGCATTTTGTCGCTTGTGGCTATTTGTTCCGGTGATACAACATGACGGGCTTCATAGCTTAATCCAGCTCTGTGAAGATGTCCTCGAACATGATTTGATAACCCAACACCTGTTTCAAATGTTGCTGGGCAGTAAGGACATGATTTCTTCTCAAGAGACAGATCAGTCCAGTGAAAAACAGAACTATGCTTTGACAATGAAGTTTCTGCGTTTTCTAAATGCTGAGGATCATGTATCTCATGCAAAAAGTTATTAGTTCCAGCATCTTCATAGTATTCAAAATAAAAGCCATCATTTTGGTCATAACTAAGGGTAGCATTTTCTCCAGGCTCTTGACCTTCTACCTTGCTTTTAAAAAGCGGGAATAAGTTTACATGTTCTTGATTAATATCATTATAGGTTTCATCTTCTATGGCCTGTGTAGTGTAGTCACCTAGCTCAACATTATCCCAGGAACTTTCATCTTCTGTTTCATAGCTATCTTTCTTTTCAGCAGAATTAAGTTTTTGCAAAACAACAACAGTCATTTTATGCAAGAAATCTGGATAGCTATCCAAGTCTTCTCCTCCAACAGAACTTTCCTTCTTGGATTCCTTAACTACTCTCTTTACAGCTACACGCCTGTGTTCTCTGAAGCTTTCTGGCCTTTTCGTGTCAGAGTTTTGAGGGTCTGAAATAAAACTATTGTTGTGAGAATTACTTGATGATGAGAACAGATGTAAAGAGTTTAGTGAACTGGCTTCTTCTTTTTTGAAATGTAGAGGATATGATTCACCTGATTTTTTGATCATTCTGTAGTTTTCATATTTGTGTCTATATAAATAGTTGCTATTCGCCTTGGCATTAGATTTTTCTTTTGCTGCTTGATGGAAATACTTAGGTTTTTGGTCAGTGCTGCTTTTAATCATAACAGTCTTGTGAGAATTGTTTTGATTGCACACATTTACACCTGACTGGGCAATGCTTTTTCGAGCTTTTTGTACTCTGTGTGGACGCTTATGGAATTTGGAAAAATTACTTGATTGTGAGGATGATCCAAATGTTCGCTTTACATCTTGTTTTAAAGCAGAGTTCTTTGGAAATGTGGTTGACTGTTGTTTAATTAATGGTTTAGTGCTATCAATATCTATAGGTTCTTCAAGAATGTCACTTTTTCTTTTATCAAGTCCAAGTGGACTACCATATGAATCAACACATGATGATGAATGCAAGTACTCCATGTGTTTTTTTAAAATACTTCTGGCTGAAGTCGTAAAAGGACACATCTTACATATGTAGGTAGCTGATTTTTTGGATGATCCTATAACAGAGTCTTTCATGAAAGTCTTTTTTTGCGTTTTTCTCTGGGCTATATCAGAACTGACAATAGGGCATTTTACCACCGCTCCATGGGCAATGCCTCGATGGCATTCTAATTCATTTTCTGTCACTGCCATGAAGTTACACTCTTCACAGCAGTAGTACCTTTTATCTTTTTCATGGGTTTTAGCATGCTGCACAAATGTTTTAGGGCAATTGGTACCAAACACACACTGAGGGCACTGTAATCGTGCACTTCTTCCTTCATCCTGAAGTTCTTTCAATTCGCGAATTTCCTCCATCAGCTTCTGTCTTCTTTCTTGGTGAATAATCATATGCTTTAGAAGTGAGTTACGATCTCGAAATGTCCGTCCACATTCTCTACAAGCATATGGCCTTGGGACGTTAAGATGACGAAAGTGGCTATTCCCATCTAAATGATACATCATATGCCTGTGGAGGTGCTTCTTCTCCCTAAAATTCACATTGCACTTTGTACAGGGGTAAAATGATGGCTCTTCGGTGCTGAAAGTAGCAGGTGACTCGGAATCACTTTCTTCACATTTCTTTTTTAAGGTATTAGAAAGAAAAGTGCTAGTATGAACGGGTGAACTGTCTTCGCCACACTTATCTGGGTTATAAATTAGATGCTGAAAAGCATCCACAGATTCCAAGTCTTCATCAGTTGATTCAGGCTTCACTTTTGATAATGCATATTTCTGTGAGTCTATTGCTTGTAGTTCTTCATTCTGTTCTAGAAAGTCTACTTCTAGCATTTTTGACTTATTGGGTACACAATTTGAATCACTAAAGCAATCTTCAGTGTAACGAGTTATCTTGCTTACATCCATTTTCCGCTTTCTCTTTTTTTCTAGACCTACTTTGGAGTGAACTGGAGCTTTATCCGCTGTGTCTTCATTAGTCATAAGAAACTGAATGAACTCTTTTTGGGGATCCCAGTTTGTCTCATTTTCTGACCTAAATTCATCTGTACCTGAGGAGATTCCTGTTAATGTATCGACACAATCATCTTTTACCAATAAATCATCACTATCCTCACCCACCTCTACTTGGTTTATTAAAGTGCTATCTGACTTTATACTACTCCCTACTGAATTCTGAATGTCACAACCAACGGAAGCAGAGGTAGGTAGTTTTTTAATGGAATGGGTTGGATTCTTAGCATGTGCTACATCTGATAACAAAAATAAAACTTGGTGTTGATTTACTTTCTGTGGTGTAGATAGCTGAAGATCAGGTGCCACCTTCAAAGCTGAACAAGATTCTGTTGTTGGCTGATCCACAGGTTGTCCAGTGGTTAATGAAACACTGCCTTTATTCATACTGGAAGTCTTAGCTAAGGAGGAGTGTGAAACTGGTCCATTAACAGCAGCTCCTTTAGGCAAGATAAAGTTTTCACTAGAAACAGTAGGAGCACCAGCATGTATAAATAGAGTAGACTGGCCTCCACTTAAGGCTTTTTCAGATTTGTCCTTTGACAGTTCTTCAGGCAGAGTGAGTGTATTATTTTTCTGAAATGATGTCTGACAATCTTTTGGTTTATGAACTCCACTCTCTTTGTCTGAGATAAAACTGTTGTTATCTAGGAGTTCTTCTTTAGCACCAGTAATATCGGTGTTTATCTTCAAATCATCCATATTGTTGGCAAGCCCATTTAACACATTTAGTCTAGAAAATGGAAGAAAAAAAATTTAGATTTGCGTGAAAAAAAATTCTAGTAGAATGTATGGAGAGTTCAAAGTACACATTTTTATTAGCATAATTCCATTCTTTTTATGTGGAGGTCCTAATAATTTTCCAAGAATGAAGAAAAACTTTAAAAAAGGTTAGGTTATTTTTTTTCTTTGTGCTAAGCAACAACAACCAATATTGAATATATACAAAACATCTAGAGAACAGCAATATTAGAAATGGGCACATTATACTGGAACTACCTGTCTCCCTGGAAGAATGTAAACTCTTTGAGGGCAGGGACTATACCTAGTCACCTTCATATCTTTAGAACCTAGCACAGTGCTTGGCAAAGGTGCTCAGGCAGTATTTGGTGAATAAAGGACTAACATGTTGAGTGAATAAAAACATAGCTGTAAAATCAAAGCAAAATGTGTAAGAGGAGACAATTTTCTTCCCATGGAACTTAGATACCCCATTCAACTAATGCAAATTCCATCATGGTTCTGACTTCTTGACTCAGCAATTATAGCAAGGCCTTCAAAATATCCAATAATCGTCAAGTACAATTTAAAGAATCTGAAATTTGGCAACCCTAGGTATGAACTATCTGAAGTACTGGCATAAAATTCCATTATTTCTTTTCCTTTTGCACATGGTAGTAAGTACAGTTTATTCATTCTCCAAATATTTATTGAGCCCTTACCATTTGCCAGGAACTGCTCTATTATTCGGAAAACTGCAAACAAGACATGCTAGGTTTCTGCTCTCTTCTTCTCCTTCATAGTACTTAAATTTGTACTTGTATATTACTTGAATAACAAGTAATAATACTATTTTAAGACAGCATGAATTTAATCTGATATTTAGAAATTAAAACATTTTCAATACAGTTCATTATTTCTAATCTCTTATGGTACCAACTACATGTGCTGTAAAACATTAAGTCTAGTTAAAGAATAAAAGAATTATTTCTAATTACTTTCGTATTTCACAACTGAGAACAAGCGCTTATAACGAGCTTATTCTTTCCACAAGATGTGTTCTTTAATACAACAAATATTATAAATAATACTGCAAATATCTTTTCTTTGGCATTATTATGTATACCAACAATTTTTCTGCCCCTCATAGGTCTCAGAATTCTGTTCTGAGATTGGCAGACATCCACAGCAATAAAAATAGACTTCCAATAAGATCATATTCAATGCTATCACCCCAAAATGGTGCTAATGCAGCACCCAGCAGGAGTCTCTACATCACATACACAGAAGTTAAAAATGGGCAGCACATAAACATGTGTTAGGGAAGAGTGTGTAAATGTCAATGAAAAGAAAAGCAAATCTTGATGCTATACTATTACCCATTCCTGACATTTCTCATTAAACTACATAAAAAGGTAAAATGTCCAAATAGGAACAGTCTCATAAATCTGAAATGGACAACAGAATTTTTAAAAAAGTAGCCTGAAAGACACTTAGTGTTCCTACTTATTATAATCACAGGGGTAGACAAATATATGCTCAGTCAATCTGAAAGCCTGTATTAGCTTTTCTCAACAGGAAGCAATGTTGCTAACGAAGTGGTAAATTCAGTGTTAATGAGTGGCTTCACTGTTACCACCTCAGAGGTACAACCTTCTATGTTCCATGTTCCACCCATCTGTTCTGGTGTTAGAGGTTCAGAGATGGAACAGACGCTTCCCATTTAAAGCAACTTCATTGGTACCCCCTGAACAGCAGGGTGACAAACTATGAGAATATCATGTCTGCTTGGAGACTGCATTCTCATTACCAGAATGGCCTTAATATGAGCCTTCCATAAGTTCACATTCTAAAGATACCAAACTGTTTTGCCACAAAAACACAGGAAGAATATATGTATGTGATATATCCTCTATCTCTAAACACATCTAGCAGAAGGAAAAAAACAAAAGATCAGATTAGATATTGTTAAAATATAAAATGAAGTCTTTAACAAAGTTTTCCTTCACACCTAAAGAAATATGCCTAACTTGTCCCCAAATTAATGATCTCTCTACTCAAAAACAGAGGTTGTTCATTTTTCAGAAAATTTCTTTTTAGCACATTGATATTAAAAAATCTACTCCATCAGTTTAAAAATACGCTATAAGAAACTGTTTCAGTAAGCTAGTATTTTAGCAATAATAAAAAAATTTTCCTGGTTTAATTTTAGAATATATCTTAACCAAAACATGTTCCAAGTACATTTTTTCTTAACAGTATTCTAAAATCATAGCTGTTGCATTGAAATATAATGCAGAACACTGAATCATCAAAATCTGTTACAGTGAATAATGGATCTAGAATTTTGACACCAAAATTTATTTCCCTACATTCACGGATGGTTATGTGGCATCTAGGCAAGAAAGCATTTGACCAATAACCTAATTTCACACTGTTTCAAAGTTCTTCCAACTATCTTTATATAGTCAAATATATGTAACAGAGCCATCAACACCAGTTTATGTTAATGTAACTAAGTAGGGGACACATTTGAAGGTAGACATCATTCATAAAGTTCAAAAAAGGGAAGCTAATAAATTAAAATAATCAAACTAATGTTATATTGTTTGGACTCCTCAAATTTCAGTGAATTTGCTATTATCAAATAGGATATTTTAATAAAATGCTTAGACTCTATTAGTATGTCCTCCTCCATGTCATCATATAACCACAGAATTTTTCTTTTAAATGACTTTTAAAATGTTCTTGAAAAAAATTCACACACTTATAAAAAGCTGCAAATGGAACTTTAAATCTACATAAAACATATTTCGGTTTCTAGAAAATCATAATGAGTTCTACAGCTATAACTGCCTGTAGTTATACACTGTGAGCATTAAAAAAAAAAAAACAGTACAAAGGTCAGATCTGTCTTCAAGATGACAGATCATCACTTTTATGCCTCAAGCTAGACTTATTGTCTTAGAAATTTCAAACATCAGTATTTTTGCAAACTATCAGCACTTGCTATAACACCCTCACTACACTACATCTTGAGGTTACTACAGAAGAAATGAGGTGATAATTGCATATTAACATAATTATTCTGTAATCCCTCTAAGCAAGCTTCCTAGGTCACTCAGTAATTCAGATTAGATACAACCTTCCTGTCATCAAATCTATGCTGTCCACTTTCTGTTCATGAATAATTTTTGATAAAATTAGCTTAATTTCATTCTTTTATGTACATTATTAATCGTATTTATTGCAAATAGGTTAATACTTTGTGGGTACTTATTACATAATACCAACCTTTGTCATGTAGTATAATTTCATACAAAGATATAATACAATTTGCCCTCATTCTACATTAGCTCATTAATAGCTATATTACACAGCTATAAATAAATTATAATGTTGCCCACTAGCTGAGTTATAGTTAAGATCTGTCAGATTTTCACAAACCCCATGTTCATTTAAATTATCCTTGAGAATACATGACAACTTCAGTTAGTCATATAGGAGATTGGGTCAAGAAGAAAAAAACATTCACAACTGTCATTCTAATTGCAAAAACAAATCTTAATTAACTGAAATACTACATCTACAATTACTGTGATAGTTAAGTCTATATATACCGTACACAATGTTCAAACATATATATATATATATACCCAAGCCTCACCTAGTATACAATGCAAGTAAAGACAGAGTATACTGTATAACCATACCACCCCAGTAGTATCCTACTCTGGATGTCACTGAGAGGAAACACTAAAAAAATACAGAAATTCATAAGGGTATCCAGCACACCATGTAATGAAATAAAGAGAAAATTTGGTATGCTTAGTCTAATAATTAGTCAATACAATTAATAGTCTTCTAATGTTTGAAGGCATGCCATATAAAAGAAGGTATGTTTGAATTATAAAGATATGGATTTCAACTCAAGATTAAGAAAAAAACTAAAAACAGGAACCACTCAACAATGCAAAGGGTTGTCTCACACAACAGTGAACTGAATGGCTCAGCAGGTTGGACTATTGTCAAGAACACAGTAGAAGGAACTATGGCACTGGAGATTGGATAAGATGTTTTCTAACATCCTCTCTGACATCTACTCTATATGTTAAATGCTTGGTTATTATATTATTAACATTTAATGTTATTTGAAATAATGAGCTAAAAATGGGAGTGAAAATTATACTACTGGGACTTTAATTTAAAAAAGATACTCTAAATCAAAAATTACTTCAAATAATCCTTTGATTGGGGCTCCTGGGTGGCTCAGTTGGTTAAGCATCTGACTTTGGCTCAGGTCATGTTCTCACAGCTCCTGAGTCTGAGCCCCTCGTCAGGCTCTGTGCTGACAACTCCAGAGCCTGGAGCCTATTTTGGATTCTGCCTCCCTCTCTCTCTACTCTTCCCTTGCATGCACTCTTGATCCCTCTCAAACACAAACAAACATTTAAAAAAATTAAAAAAGAAAAGAAATAATCCTTTAGTTAACTTGTAATATGTTGATAAGCTGATTCCTGAACAATGAAAATATGGCACTAAATGACTAACACACAGGCCAAAGAGCTATCTGCATCATGAAAACTACATACAAAGGTTTTTTGTATGGGTAATATCCCCCTCAAAAATTTTCAATGAGTTCAAACCAACAGAAAATACATAAATAATGAGCAGAAAAATAAAACAAGAATAAAATACATTCGGCACATAATGCTTTCTTCCAGCAGCATGTGGCCCTGTCATTACTGTCATTACAAACCAAGATCTATATGTGATTTTACCACCTACCATAAAATTATATTGAACTTGTCCAGTAGTTTTATTCCTGATGCCATATATGATCCTCATTATTTAATAGGAAGATGTTACAAATAGTAAGATCATAAACACCTAATAACACAAAGTGATTCTTACTGCCGGATATACTAAATAGTAAACATAATCTAACCTACCTCAAGAGGCAGGTAACTACAAGAAGGACAAAAGGTGGTGGGGAAGTTATAAAGGCCTAACTTTAACAACATGGCAAAATTATAAAATAATGAAAACCAACAGCAGAAAAACAAATGGATATTCACTAATCAAAGGCTAATTTCCTAATGAAGAGTTTGTAACAGAAGAGGCAACGCAATAAATTACAGTTGCAACCAAACGAGAATGCTAAATCCTACTCAGCTACGGAATGACTGCTTGTTGCATTGTTTACATGTTCATATAGTGAGAACAAGGTAAGAGTGACCATCACAGCTTTGAAAGGATATATGATGTGCATATGCACATAGCTCCAACAAGAACAATTCACGTTTTTTTTTTTTTTTAAATTAAAATGAGTGATAACCTCTTTATATATTTTTTCAAACAGACCAAATTTTTTACCACAATTGAATAATTAACATGAACATAAATGTGTCAGCTCCACACTCCAAAGGTAGTGTGTCAACTCTGCTCTCAACCAATTAACTGCCATTAATCGTTATTTTACTTTGGCTTTTCTAGTGTTCTTCAGTCTATGATGAATTTACCCTTTGTGCTTAGTTTTGAGTTATTTTATAAACATTAACCCATCGTGCCCAATAAATGCAAAAGAAGTGCAAGTGTTAAAAGTCCTAGGAAGACAAAACACAATTGTATTAGAAGTGAAGATAGATAATAAAACACCTAAAGTGGTAATATAAATATTATATGTGCATATGGAATGAACTGGTTGAGAGCTGAAATAATTCTGAAGAGCAAAGAAATTTTGCCATTAAGAAATTACTGTGCTTACACATTTAACAATAATCAGCAAGAGATAAAAAGAAATGTGACAAAGGAAGTTTTTAAGTACAAACTCAGCATCAATGTCTACTTGCCTAATGGTTTTCAGAAAAGGCTAGGAATTTGTTCAAGCACTTAAAAGATAAGAATGTTCAAAGTGCTGTGGATAAAACTTCTGCCCCAAACACATGACGATTCCACAGAACCAAGGTCCAGTAGAATACACACATCAAAGTAAGTGACAGGACAGCAAATGCAAACAACTGGGCTTTGAAGGAATTCCTTACAAGAGTTGAAGAGATAATCTGGCCTTAAAAGACTGCGTGAAACATAATAAATGTTTCCTTCTAATACTCACACAATTTTGCTCTTTCAAATTCAAAACTGTACATACTGAATTGTATGTATGTTTATTTTAATTTTTAAAAATGTTTATTTATTTTTGAGAGAGAGACAGACAGACAGAATGTGAGCAGGGGAGAGGCAGAGAGAGAAGGAGACACAGAATCTGAAGCAGGCTCCAGGCTCCGAGCTGTCAGCACAAAGCCCGACGTAGGGCTAGAACTCACAAACAGTGAGATCATGACCTGAGCCAAAGTCGGTCGTTTAACCAACTAAGCCACTCAGGCGCCCTAAAACTATGTACATTAAAAAAAACTTTGGTAGATTTTATAGTTAAAGTAAAACTCTTATTATAAAGATTCCATTAATTCATTTGGTAGTCATATTATTAGTCATACTTTGAAAATACGAAATTGTCTATAGTCTAATGAGAAATAAACTTGAACATTATGACATCAAGAGAACAAATTATTTCACTGAAAATTATTTCATTATTTTATTGAAAGCGGCTCAGATTGTAGAAAGAAAAATTCTGTAATTCTACAATAATCTGTAACAAGTACTTAACCATTTACCTGTATTATGTACATTTAAACTTTAGTATATAAATTTAAACTTCTATATATTTAGATGGATAAGTTTGATACTCACTGAGAACTAGAAAACTGAAACAAAACCAGTTATATTTTCTGTAAAATATTTTCATTATATGTGAACTCTCTTACTGCTATCATTTACTCAACTTACCTTTTTTTCTTTCTCTAAAATCAGCCCCCCAAATACAATTATCTCCTAAGACAAATATTCCAAAGTAATCACTATTCTACAATTATCTTCATTCAGGAAGATAAAAATTCAAATACAAGAAATCTGCTCTCCTTGAAGCAAATTACACAGGAATATGCATCTCTCTTGCACCAATGTCTTAAAAACAACAACAACAACAAAAAGGAACATATTTTTGTGATGGCAAATCACAAACCAGCCATTACTTTTTTCTGATTTAACAAGTTTTCCTTATTAAATATTCAATTCTGGAGTTTCATTTATAAAACCAAGGATATTTATCTGTTGTGAATTTAAATAATTACAAAATTTCACCAAAATGTTAAACACTATGTAATATTTAGAAAATGCAAATACTTATTAATAATCAAATGTACACAGCTCTATTCAAACAAGTGTCATTTAAAAGTAGCACTTTTGAACCATAAGAGACTTATAGAACACATGCTTTACAATTTACCCAATATCTGTAAAACCAAATTGTTATGAATAGTATACTATTGTTTTATAAAAGGAGACTAAAGCTATTTAAAACTGAGATCATTTCAGGGAAAATTTTAATTATTCTTAAGATTAATAAAATGGTATTGCTAGTTTTTTTTTTTAATTGTATTTCTACCTAAAATACAGGACACATATGTATAAAAAACTGCTATCAATAAAAAGCAATACATTATGTCCCAAGTGAGTAATATGGATTATACATTCTATAGTTCAGAGGAAGTAGAAGGTCCTGTAAAATACCATGGATAAGAAAAGCCTCAGAAAAGCGAGGGTTTTAGCTAAATTTTATAGTGCACTATGCCAAGATAATCACTTTTTGGTCGCACACATGCCTGGGTTTGAAAAATGGTTCCACACCTTCCACCTGGGGGCAAAGTTATTCCAACTTTCCTTAAATTTCAGTTGCTTCATCAATAAAATATGTATGAAACCTACTAAGAGGATTGTGTGGATTAAATAAGACAACATAAAACATATAGCACAGGGCCTAGCATTTAGTAATTACTCATGAAGTGTTAATTCTTTATGATGCTTGCCATTAACTTGTTTCATTTATGGAATGATGATGCTGAGTTTGTATACTGCTCCTACTGAATGAAGCAGGAGATCCTTACAAGCAGAAATTTATTCTGCTACCTGGTACCTTACTACCACTCCTAAGGTATAAACAGGATAAACAGGCAGAAGCTAAAGAGTCAGAAAGAAGCAGTATGTCTTAAGAGTTGCTGGGGCTTTAAGAATAACACTCTTGCAGGGATAAAGCAGGGTTTCAGTAAAACAATATTAAATGAGCAATAAAGAGGGGAATCACAGTGCTTGACCCAGTGCGCCACGGAAAAAGGACATGAAGTGGCCACTCAGGATTTAAGAGTTTCTGATTCCTTAGGGTCTATCAGGGACATGCATTTACTTTTCCTCTCATAAAATGCCAATGAAATGAAAAGAGATGAACAAGAACAGAGAGGCATACCAAGGTGGATAAAACCATAAATGAGAATGGTAATAGGTGAGGACTGCTGGAAAGAATGGAGATGACAATCCCAAATAAACAAACAACAACATCAAAAAAAAAAAGAAAAAAAAAAACACCAAAGACTAAAAATAGGTTTTATGCCAAAAAATATGAATCAGAAAAGCAACAGACTTTTTAGTGTCAAGACTTAAATGTTCAGTCAAAGGTGGTATAACTTCAAAGTTTGGGGTTAAGGTTATTTTGACTGTAGAATCTTATACAGAGACAGATAACATAGTATTCAAGAGTAAAGGCATACAATCCATAAGTTTACCACTTACTCACCACTCAGAAAAGTTCTTCCAAAGGCTGAATGTGGAGGGGAGGTGTATCCTAAAAATGGCTAAAATTGGTGTGTTAAGTGTGTTTTTTATTATTTTATACAAGTGATTGAAATATATAAATTTAAATGTTTGTATTATAAGGTTAATCACTAGAATAAAAAGAAGTAAATATTCATAATATCTTCAATTTCTATAAACTATTGAGGCTTCTTTTTATGATTTTAAGTTATCTCTACATCCAACGTGGGGCTCAAACTCACAACCCCAACATCAAGAGTTGTGCGCTCCACCAAACTGAGCCAGCCAGGTGCCCCTAAACTATTGTGTCTGAAGTATAGAAGTACAATATTCTAAGTGAAAGGGTGACAAAGAACTCTGAAATAAAAAAAAAATACTAAGCAACAACAACTATTAACAACAAAACAACTCTCAATAGAGGAGTTGAAGAGCAGAGTGAATATGGCTGATGAAATGAGAGGTATTCTTAAAGAACAAAGACTTCTTAAAAAGAGAGCAAGAAGAGAAAATAAATATGAAATCTACATCCATAAATTATATCATGTAGGAACTATAGAAAAGCACCCCAGGGGAATGAAGAAGAGGACACAATAGAAAAAAAAATGCCAGAGCTCAAGAAATGCAGTAATCTTCAGATTAACAGGGCTCAATCGGTGCTCAGCGGATGAAGAAAAAGACATGCTTCTTGACAAGTCCTGGGGAAATTTCAGATCTCTAGGAATAAGAGGTAGAACTCTGCTCATTTTCAGAAAACAAGACAAAAACAAAAACTAGACTATCTACAAAAACAAGAATACACAATTCCTCATCAATGTCATCAGATTTTTGAGGAAAAATGGTATTTTAAAATCAAATCTGTCTGAAAATATTGCCTCCTCTACGTTTCCCACTCTCTCCCACTTCAGTTACCAATGTAAGAGTCTGGTATATCCTTCCACTCCTTTTTCTTATTCATACAAGCATACACATATATGTATTTGTTTTGTGATTATCTTTATAGAAATGGGATCATACAATATACATGTTACAGTAAATAACCTTGTATAGACAGCCTTATAGTACTGTTTTTATCTCAATAGTATAGATTTTTCAAAGCTGCATGTGTATTTGGGCTTAATACACATTTCTAGATCATTTCCCCAAATTTCTATCAATATGCATATCTACTTCTAGTCCGTAAGAATGCCTATTTCCTTACAGTCTTACCATTTTTGCCAGCATCATGGTGAAAGATGTGAAAATACTTTTCAACCCAGAATTCTATAGCTACCACTCAAGCATAACAACAACAAAAAAGACATTTTGGACAAACAAGGATTCCAAAAGTTTACCATGCACAGATTACTCATAGAGTAATTCTCAGGCATAGAGACACAAGAACATATAAAAAGAAAGAGCTGAGAATCAATAAGCATTAATGAGCAACCAAACCACTGAAAATGGCAACTAAATGTCTTAACTGTTGATAATTGCTCAAAAAGGATTCCTAAGAAAAGAGGGTTATATGGTATTTAATAATATGGGAACAAAGAGGCCTAAAAGAGTTCAAACTGGTAGATACTGATTCAAAGAAAACCTTTTTTTTTTTTTTAATGTTTATTTACTTTTGAGAGAGAGAGAGAGAGTGCAAGCAGGGGAGGGGCAGAGAGAGAGAGGGGAAAAGAGGATCCGAAGTGGACTCTGTGCTGACAGCAGACAGTTCAGTGTGGGGCTCGAACGCACAAACCATGAGATCATGACCTAAGCTGAAGTCAGATGCTTAATTGACTGAGCTACCCAGGTGCCCCTCAAAGAAAAATTTTTTTTAAATGTATTAAAATGTTAAGGGTAACCAAGTAAAATGGTGAAATAAGATATATAATTTCAAATCTGGAATTGTAAAGAAAATTTGACTGATTAAATTAAAAAGTAACAATAAAACATAGCAAAGAGAAAGCAACAAGAAAGCAGAATGAAGTCCAAACACATCAGTCCTCTTAATAAATATAAAAAGTTTATGGGGCACCTGGGTGGCTCAGTCAGTTAAGTGTCCGACTTTGGCTCAGGTCATGATCTTGCAGTCCATGAGTTCGAGACCCGCGCTGGGCTCTGTGCTGACAGCTTGGGAGCCTGGAACCTGCTTCAGAGCCTGTCCCTCTCTTTCTGCTCCTCCCCCGCTTGCACTCGGTCTCTCTCTCAAAAATAAACATTAAAAAAAATTCTTAAATACTTTGTTTAAAAATAAAGTTTGTAAGTTAATAAAAAGGTATTTGTATTTGTTTTGTTTTAAAGTATGCTATATGTTGTTCATAAAGGAAATGTTAAGGTTAAAAATATGATGAAAAGATAAACTAAGCAAATGTTAATAATAAGAAAATAGATGTCTTCACTATCAGAAAAATCAAATGGAATTTAAGGCAAAAAAGCACTACACCTGCTAAATATGAATATTGTATATAATAAAGCATACAAGTCACCAAGAAGATATAATATTCACAAACCCCTTTGCACACAACAAAATGGCTACAAAATATGTAAATTGTGAACATCTACAAGTATTAAGAGAAACTGACCGTCACAGAGGGAGGCTTGAAACACTTCTCCCTAAAAGTCAACACACCGAGAATATTCCAGTTTTCTTTGCCCATCTCCTCTTTCAAGATCACCCTTCTCTTGCTTTACAAAAGAAAGGTTACCAAATACAAATCTGCAACCTTCCCCACTTCCATCACTTGTTCAGCTCAATAACCTTGGGTCAATCTTCCTTATTCATTTATTCATACTTCATTTCAAAACCATCAAGAAATCTTATTGCCACCATCTTTATATTACATCCAGAATCCAATCACTTCTCACTACTGCTACATCCAGGTCCACTATTATCCCTCCCCTATACTCATTCAACAGCCTCCTAATCTGGTCTTAGGGCATCTACCCTTGCCCAGCTACTGTCTATTCTCAACACCACAACCAGAGGGATCGTTTTAAAACTTAAGACAGATAATGCTCCTCAAAATCCTTCAATGGCTCCCTGTCTTTCCCTCTTAGAGAAAAAACCAGTGTCATTATAATAGCCTGTAATGCCCTACGAAGATCCTTTTCAGCAACATTTTGACCTCATTTCTTACTCCCCTCCCCAATTCACTCAGTTCTAGTCACGTTGGCTTCCTTACTATTTCCTGAACACATTCTCTCCCATGCTAAGGTCTTAGTATTATTAACCATTCCCCAGCTAGAATACTCTGTCTCCCAGATACTCATGACAAATTCCCTAATTCAAGCCTTTGATCAACCATTTTCTTTTGAATAATGCCTACCTGGACCACTTTGATTAAGATTACATCCCAAACTCCCTCACTTTCTCTATTCTGCTGGCACTCTCAAGTAAACTTACACTGGTTCACCCCTTTTTACTCCAAAACACTTATCACCTTCTAACATACTGTATAATATATTTATTTATTATGGTTATTGTTTGTGTATCCCTCCTGTAGAACTAAGTCACAAGGGCATAGATCATTGTATTTATTAACTGAATCTCTCAAAGGTCTAGAAGAATGCCATCATCCAGAACCTTGGTATTGTACACTGCTCTGGTAATGCTCTGTGTAAAAGCCTCTGGGAACCAAATAGAAGGAAGTTTGGGAAATACAAATTTTCTTAATATGGCAGCAAAGCAAACAATATAGAAAGGCTACATAGTCTTAGTTCATTGAAAAACAACTCAAGGAAAGATACCAGTGTCTTGTCTCTCTCACTATGCCTTCAACCTCTCTATACCTACTTTCCTTTCTCTCATACCCCTCTCATTCCATTTCTCAGTTTTAGAATTAAAATTCAGAAATGAAAAGGTTGTCAACAGTGGCAGGTCTGATAGTTAAATCTAAAAGAGTAAAGCCGCGTTGTTACTGACACTTTGATTTAGCTATGAAGACTTGGCTTTGTTAAATTGTTATATGGCCAACATTTTCTGTAAGCTAATGAATTAAATCAACAGTACAAAGATTTTGAAGAAATTAGATTTACAGCATGTACACACGTATAAATGCTGATAATTATTTTCACTCATAACAAAAAATCCAAATGCCAACTTAAAAATGCCAGTTTTCCAAAATTCTCTTAGGAGATACAAAAGATAAATGTCTATAAAGACAATGATCAAATAGCCCTATACAACAAGAAATAGACATTCTTATTTTATAACGTAACTGGAACATTATATAAAGTCTGACTATATATTATAATGACCATGGAGAAATTTCCAACAGAGACAGAAATCATGCAGACCATATTCTCTGGTCACCATGCAATAAAACTAAAAATTAGATACAATTAAAGAGTTAAAATGTCAATTATTATCTCAGTAAAACTGGGAGAAAAAGAGTATCTAC
Organism: Panthera leo; assembly: GCF_018350215.1. Taxonomy (NCBI): domain Eukaryota; kingdom Metazoa; phylum Chordata; class Mammalia; order Carnivora; family Felidae; genus Panthera; species Panthera leo. The sequence goes on from NC_056686.1 coordinate 76,662,405, forward strand.
AAAAACAAAACGAAGAGTGAACTAGAAAAGGGTCAAAACAAAGTAAGAATGAAGAAAGGAGATACAAAAGGATAGAAAATGGAGGAAAGAACAGAGCCAAAAGAGGACCCAGGAAAAAGATCTAGCATATATTTAATGGGAATCCCAGAAGTAAAGGAGAGAGAAAACAGGACAGAAGCAATACTAGAAGAGACAATGGCTGAGAATTTTCTAAAACTGACAAAAAAACATCGAACCACAGTTTCTGGAAGCACCAGGAACTCTTAAGATGGATATAATAAAAAGAAAAATACACTTAGATACACCACAGTAAAAGTGATGACAATGCAAAACAATGAGAAAATCTTAAAAGTTGCAGCAGCAAAAAGGATACAAAAAGACAATAATTAGACTGGGGGGGGGGGGGGGGGGAAAGCAGCTAGCTCCTGAAGTCCAAGAACTACTCTGATGCTTTCAGCTAAATCATACTGTTCTCTTGTTGAACATAAAAATATCTCACAGAATAATCACTTCAGACAAGGTTACTGTGTAACACAAAGTAATCAAATATGACCTTCTGCCACTAAATGAATTGACTGCTATTATCAATTCTTTACCAATTGTAAGTTTATCCCAGCTTCAATGTGCCTTCCCTATTAATTAGTTAATAATTAATTTATTAAGATGGCAATCCTGAGATGAATGAAAACCAAACACAACATAAAAAAACATGGAATGCAGCAAAAGCATACTGAGAAGGAAATTTATAGCTATAAATGCTTACATTAAAAAGGACAGCAAATCAATAACCTAATTTTACACCTTAAGGAACTAGAAAAATGAAGAGCAAACTAAACCCAAAGCCAGCAGAAAGAAGGAATAAGTATTAGAGCACAGATAAGCAAATATAAAAATAGAATAAAACAAATAAAAAGTTGATTCTTTTAAAAGATCAACAAAATTAACAAGTTGACTAAGAAGAGAAAAAGAGACGATGCAAATAATTAAAATCAGAAACAAAGGTAAGGACATTAATACAGACGTTAGAGAAATTAAAAGGATTTTAAGAGAATACCATGAACAACTAGATATCAACAAATCAGATAATCTAGATGAAATGGACAAATTCCTAGAAACACAAACCTGACTCAAAAATAAATAGAAAATCTGAACATATCTGTAACAGGTAAAGAAACTGAATCGGTAATCAAAACCCTCTCAAAAAAGAAAAGTCCAGGATCAGATGGTTTCACTAATAAATTCTACCATGTGGAGAATTAACACAAATCCTTCACAAACTTCCAAATGTGGAAGAGGAGACACTTCTTTTTTTTTTTCTTTAATGTTTATTTATTTTTTGAGACAGACAGAATGTGAGCTGGGAGGGGCCTAGTGGGAGACAAAGAATCTGAAGTGGGCTCTGCATTGACAGCAGACAGTTCAGTGTGGGGCTCGAACTCATGGAACCATGAGATCGTGACCTGAGCTAAAGTCACTCAACTGACTGAGCCACCTAGGTGCCCCGTGGAAGAGGAAACACTTTTTTTTTTTTTTAATGTTTATTTTTTATTTTTGACAGAGAGACAGAGCATGAACGGGAGAGGGGCAGAGAGAGAGAGGGAGACACAGAATCCAAAGCAGGCTCCAGGCTCCGAGCTGTCAGCACAGAGCCCGACGTGGGGCTTGAACTCACAGACCGCGAGATCATGACCTGAGCCGAAGTCAGCCGCTCAACCGACTGAGCCACCCAGGTGCCCCAAGGAAACACTTTTTAACACATTTTATAAGTCAGCATTACCCTAAAATCAAAACCAGACAAAGATACTGAAAAAAAAATTACACCCCCTTATGAATACAGATGTAAAAATTTCAACAAAATGCTACCAAACTGAATCCAATGGCACATTAAAGGGATTATATATTATAACCAAGTGGGATTTATCCCAGGAATGCAAAGACAGTTCAATATAAGAAAAGCAACCAATGTAATACATCATATTAACAGACCAAAGGAAAAGAAAATACATGAATATTTCAACAGACACAGACCACTTACTAAAATCCAACACTGTTTCATGACAAAATCACTCAGCAAACTAGGAAAAGAAAGGAGTTTCCCTAAATAATAAAAGGCATCCATGAAAAACCCAGAGTTAACATCATAGTCATCAAAGGTGAAAACCAAGCTTTCACTCCAAGTAAAAGACTGCCTGTTTTTACCACTGCTATTTAACACTGTACTGGAAGTCCCAGCCACAGCAATTATACACGAAAAATAAATAAAAAGCATCCAAATTGGAAAGGGAGAAATAAAACTATCTCTATTTGCAGATGACATGATTTTATATATTTGGAAAATACCAGAGACTCCACATATACACACAAAAAAAAAAACCCTACCAGAGATAATATAACAAAATCAAGCAAATTTGCAGTTGTAAGATCAACACACAAAAATCCGTTGTGTTTCTCTAAGCCATCAATGAATGATCTGATGAATGATCTCAAAAGAAACTAAAATCCCATCTACAAAAGCATCCAAGATAAAATACCTAAGAATAAATGTAACTATGGAGGTAAAAGGCTTACATACTTAAAACGACAAAACAATGGTGAAAGAAATTAAAGGAGATATAAATAAATGAAAAGACATCCCATGTTCATGGATTTGAAGATGAAATATTGTTAAAATGACAAAACTTCCCAAAGTGATCTACAGATTCAGTACAATCACTATGAAAATTCTAATGGCCTTTTTTTTTCTTTCAGAAATGGATAAGCTGATACTCAAATTCATATGGAACTGGAAAGGTTTCTGAAAAGCAAAGGCAATATTGAAAAGAAATAAAGTAGGGGTACTCCCTCTGATTTAAAAACTTATTACAAAGCTATAGTAACCAGTGTGGTACTGGCATTAGGGTAGACACAGAGACCAATGGAATAGATTTGAGAATCCAGAAATAAACCCAAACAGCTGTGGCCAACCGATTTTCAACAAAGGTGCCAACACCATTCAATGGCGAAAGAACAGTCTTTTCAACAAATGGTGCTGGGACAAATGGACAATCACATGCAAAATAATGAAGTTGGATCCCTGCCTCATATCACATACAAAAACTAAATCAAAATGGATCAACACTATATATATAACAGCTGAAAACAATAAAGCTCTTTGAAGAAGGCCTAGGGATGGATCTTCATGATGTTGGATTTGGCAATAAATTCTTAGATTTCACACCAAAAGCATGATGAACAAAAGAAAAAATAGATAATCTGGACTCATTAAAATAAAAAAGTTTTGTCCATCAAAGGACATTATTGAGATATATTTAGTAAGGGTTTAGAATCCAGAATATATAAACAACTGGACAACAAAAAGACAACCCAGTTTTAAAAATGGACAAAGGCTCAGCCAAGAACTAATGTGTTAAGATGGCAAAGGAGGATCCTAGGGTCACTGTGTCCAATGCATACAACTAGATAACACCCACATCAACGTAGATAACCCAAAAAACTTATCTGAAGACTAGCAGAACAGACTCTCCACAGCTAAATGTAGAGAAGAGGGTAGGTAGCGTGGAGACACAATTGGGAGCCAAACTGACCAATCTGAGGGATCCATGGGAGGGATGCTGCAGGCATGAGGAAGAGACCCTATGCCAAGCACTCCAGACATTGGGGGACTTGTACTGGAAAGATGAATCCCTGTAACATTTGGCTTTGAAAACCAAAAGGACTGGAACTTTAAAACTCAGCAGGCTTGGTGTTGAGAGAGCTGGAGGACAAAAGTAAACTGAGTCCCTTCCCTAAAAGAGACAGCACAACAAACAGTCCTGATGAGATACAACATAGAACCAGCAGTTTGAAAAATGCCTAGGGCATACAGGAAAGAGATTTGTTTACTAATCTCAAAGAAGGTGTTGGAGGAGCAGGGATCTTTGGGAGGCTTCTCCAGCAACAAAAGAGCTGGCAGGCACCATTTCCCTCTTCCCTCCCCCGACTCCCAGCCTGGAAAGTAAACCTGTGGGAACCAGTGTAGCACAAATACTCTCTACCTAAGCTTGCTAACATAACAGGGTGCCCCACCCCTGCATTCTTCTCTAGACTCGGCCCCTCCATCCCAGCCTGGACAAGAGTTTTCCTTGGCAGCTGTAAGTTCTCTCCTGCAGTAGACTGGCATGGACCTGGCTGGCACCCCTGTCCCCACGCTCTCCTGCAGACCTGAAGGAGTCCATCCAAAGCAATACCACAAGGGTGGCAGTGTGCAAGCAGCCTTGCCAGGGACAAGCACCACTCTAAAATGACTCATGCCTCAGGGAGAGGGGAAGATAAACCACACACACCAATCTGTCTGTGGCCCCAGCATGGGCTGCCAGCAGACATCTGGTCTGACTGTAGGCTCCTCCCACCAATGAAAGCTCCTCAGGGGCAACACAGGGAAACCCTGCAGACTGGTGCTACCACAGCTCTGGCAAACACCTGGTCAGACTCAACTCAAGTGCAAGGTGGCTGAGACTGGCCCACTAACACCACAGGGACCAAACCCTGCCCAAAACAGGCAAAGAGCAATATTGCAGATGACTGGACTGAAGGCAAACGTGGCTCAGCCACAGTAGGATGCAAGCAACACACACAGGAGACATTCCTGAAGTGTCAGCTTCTGGTGAACTGGGGACACTGCACTGCAGGACACAAGACCTCTTCTTCATAATGCCACTACTTTTAGGAGCAGAAGATATAGATCACTTTCCTAACACACAGAAACAGATACAGAAGTTAGTCAAAATGAGGAGACAGAGGACTATGACCCAAATGAAAAAACAGGACAAAATCCCAGCAAGAGAGATAAACAAAAGAGAGATAATATGCTTGATAGAGAATTTAAAGTAATGGTCATAAAGACAGTCACTGGACTTGAGAAAAGAGTGGAAGGCCTCAGTGAAAGCCTCAACAAACAGAAAACATAAAGAACAATCAGAGATGACGAACTCTATTAGCTGAAATTCAAAATACCCTAGAGGGAATAAATAGACTAAAAAAAGCAGAAGAATAGATCAGCAATCTGGAGAAGAGAGTAAGGGAAAGCAATCAAGTGGAAAAATGTGACGAGATTAAGGGAACTCCACAACACCCAGTGTAATAACATTCATATTATAGGGATCCCAGAAGGACAGAGAGAAAAGGAGGCAGAAAATTTATATGAAGAAATAATAAAGCTTCATGAATCTAGGGAAGGATACAGAAATACAGATCCAGGAAGCACAGAGAGTCCCCAACAAAATCAACCCAAGGAGGTCCGTACCAAGAAAAAGCATAGTAATTAAAATGGCAAAGAGTGATAAAGAGAGAATTTTAAAAGAAGCAAGAGAAAAGAAAACAGTTACATACAAGGGAAACCCCAAAAAGCTATCAGCGGATTTTTCAGCACATATTTTGTAGACCAGAAGGGAGAGGCAGGATCTATTCAAAATGCTGAAAGAAAAAAACTCTGCAACCAAGAATACTCTATCCAGCAATCCATCATTCACAACAGAAGGAGTTATGCAAAAGTTCCCTGACATGCAAAAGTTAAAGCACTTTATCACCACTACACCAGCCTTACAAAAAATGTTAAAGGGGACTCTTTGAGTGGAAAGGAAAGAATATAAGCAAGAGTAAGAAAAGAAAGAAGCATAAGAAAATGGACAAACGATGTGAACAGACAGTTGTCAAAAGATATACAAATGGCCAACAAATCTGTGAGAAGATGTTCAACATCTTGGTCATTAAGAAAATACAAATGCAAACCACGAATAGATACCACTTCACACCCATTAGGATTTTTTTTTTTTTTTAAAAGTAGGCTTCATACCCAGTATGGAGCCCAACATGGCTTGAACTCATGACCCTGAGATTAAGAATTGAGACGAGATTAAGAGTCGGATGGTTAACTGACTGAGTCACCAGGCACCCCATTAAGATATTTTTAATTAAAAAAAGAAAAACATGAAAAATAACAAGTGTTGATGAGAATATGGAAAAATAGGGACCCTTATCAATTGTGGTAAGACTGTAAAATGGTGCATCCACTATGGAAAACCAGTTTGGTGTTTCCTAAAAATAGGTAACAGAGAATTACCAATCGACCCAGCTACTCAACTCCTAGATATATACACAGGAAAAATGAAAACTTATGTATACACAGAAACTGGTACATGAGTGTTTACAGCATCATTATTCATAATAGCAAAAAAGAAACAAAGTACATGCTACAACTTGGATGAACCTTGAAAACATTATGCTCAGTAAAAGAAGTCAGATATGAAGGTCATGTATTGCAGGATTCCTTTCATATGAAATATCCAGAATAGGCAAACTGATGCAGATAGTAAGTAAAGAGTATCAGGTGATAGTGGAAGGAGAAAATAGGAAATATTACATAATAGCTACAGGATACTGAAACAGTTCTGAAACAAGAGAGCTGTGTAATATTATGAATATACTAACTACCACTGAACTGTGCATTTAAAATGATTGTGTGCTACATAAATTTCACCTGAATTTAAAAAAAGATAGCAATATTAAAATGTTTCCATGTTCTGACAACAATAAATTCACAGCAAACTTCTACTTCCTTAGACTCTCTCTAAAATTACCCAACCAAAGTCCAAATCCTATAATAGGTTCTTTCTAATACCCTCTTAAAAAAACACCCAAAGGTTTCCTATAAATACATGTAGAATCCTTCACTGCAACAAGTATAAAAAACTGTGTTCTTACTGGTCTTTTTGGCTGGAAGGCATTGACAGGAGTAACAACCAATTTCTCAACAGAAATAAAAGAAGCCCAAACACAAAGGGATAACATTGTAGTTAGAAGAAAATAACTGCCTACCCTGAATTCTAACTAGTAAAAAAACTATCATTCAAAAGTGAAGGTGAAATACAGAACATGACAAGACAACAAAAACTGACAATTTCTCAGTACAAGTGTTCTTCAAAAAAAGGAAGTGATTATAGATGGGAGAACTGAAGATGCAGGAAAGAATAAAAAGCAACAAAAATGGTTACTATGTGGGTAAATCTAAAATAATGACATAAAACGATGATTTTTTATGGGGCTTAAAACAAATATGCAATCAAAAATACGTACTCTAGGAAATAAACTAAGAAGGGGAGGAAGTTAATGGAATCTTTAGTGTTTTAGTTTCCTTGTATTGTCTAAAAAATATAAAATAACTTAATTAGACTTACAGGTCAACAGTGCATGTTGCAAACTCTAGGGCAGCTGTTCCCAAAAGTGCAATCTACAGGCCTCTAGGGATCCCTGGGACCTTATTAGGGGATCTTTAAAATCACAATTATTTTCATAATAACACGAAGACCTTATCTGCCTTTTTCACTCCCATTCTCTCAAAATTGTAAAATGGAGTTGTCCAGAGTCTACAGGACTCGTGCTATTCCAACAGATTAAAGCAGAAGCACGTGTAAGAATCCAGCTGTTTTCTATTAAGTGAGATATTAAAGAAATGTGCAAAAATGTAAAAACAATGCTACTCTTCCCACTAAGTTTTGTTTTGGAAAGTATGCTCTTCACAAAATTATGTTATTTATAATGACATTTAATGGGAAACTCTTCCTCCAAACAATAAATTATCTGACCCAAAGTGTCAACTGTGCTAAGGCTGAGATACACTGATATAACCAAATAAAGTTCTTTTTAAGAGTTTAAATGGGTCTTGAGAATGCAGAATTTGAGACTCCTGACCTAAATAAATGAAAGGATAATATGACATTCATGGACTGGAAGACATTACCATAAAGATGTCAACTCTATCTCAAATTAATGAATAAATTCAATTTTTGTAAAACTGACCACGTGACTACAAAAATTTATATGGAAGCGCAAAGAGTCAAGAAGAACAAGGTGGAAAGATCTGTCTTACTAAATACAAAGACTTGCTATAATGCCACATAAATTAAAGCAGCATGCTTTTGGTGTAAGGGTAGATACAGTAAACCAACAAAATAAAACAGAGCCCCAAAGCAGACCCATGTATATATGGTCACCTGATTTATGACAAAGGTGATCCTGTACAGCAGAGGTGAGACAATCTTTTCAATAAATGGTGCCTCATAAAATGCATACCCCTAAGAAAAAAAAAAGGTGACCTCTATACTTTACATTTAGTTGGCCCCTGAACAACATGGGTTTGAATGGCAAAGAAATCCACTCATTACATGGATTTTTTTCAGTAAATATACTACAGTACTATGAATGTATTTTTCTTATGATTTTCTTATTAACATTTTCTTTTCTCTAGCTAACTTTTAATATAATGCAGTATATAATACATATATAAAATGTGTGTTAATTGACTATCTTATTTTATTAAGGCTTCCAATCAACAGTAGGCTATTAGTAGCTAAGTTTTTTGGGAGTCAAAAGTTATATAGCAATTTTCGACAATGCAGGGGTCAGCACCCCAAACTCCCATGTTCTTCAAGGGTCAAGTGTATATAGAATCAGTTTTAGGTAATAAAGTCTCTAGGACAGTGTCTTAACAACCTCAGCACTAGTGACACTCTGGGCTAGGTAACTGTTTTGTGCATTGCTGGACGTTTAGCATTCTGTGCACTGTAAGATGTTTAGCAAGCAACCCTAGCCAACCCACTAGACACCAGGAATACCCCAGTCACCTAGCTGTGAAAACTAAAAATGTGAACGTTACCAAATTTCCTGCACAGGTAGGGAAGGTGTGGGGTGAGGGAAGGGAGAATTGCCTTAGTTAAGAACCACTGTTCTAGAAGGTAACATAAGAGATGTCTTCACCTCCTTGCAGCAGGGAAAGATTTCTTAAACAGAACGCAAGAAACGTTAACTATAAAGGAAAACAATGATAAACTGAACTACATTAAAATTTAGACCTTCCTTTCATCAAAAGATATTAACAGTAGGGTAAAGATCAAGCCAAAGTGGGTATATATTTTTCTAACAAACCTAACTAAATGAAGGTCTTATATCTACCACATATGAAAACAGGGGTGTGCCTAGGTGGCTCAGTTGGTTATGTGTCTGACTTTGGCTCAGGTCATGATCTCACAGTTCGTGAGTTCAGGACCCACGTCACGCTCTGTGCTGACAGCTCAGAGCCTAGAGCCTGCTTCAAATTCTGTGTCTCCCTCTCTCTCTGTCCCTCCTCCACTTGTGCTTGCTCTCTCTCTCTCTCAAAAATAAACATTAACAAAATTTTTAAATTAAAAAAAAACTCTTAAAAAGGACAGAAACTCCAAAAGGAAAAAAAAAAGGGCTCATACCCATAAACTATGTAACTCGTATAAATTAGGAATATATTAGGAATATAATAATAATTATAATAATAATAAAAAGGTGGGGGAAAGAAGAAGCCTCACAGCAAAGGATATACAAACAGCCAAAAAATTTGTGAAAAAGTACTCAATCTTATTTGAAATCAGGGAAATACACCCACCAGAAGGGCTAAAATTAAAGTAGCTATTGATACCAGATGCTGGTGAAAATTCAGAGCAACATGAACACTCATATCCTACTAACAGGACAGGTACAACTATGTTGAAAACAGTTCTCATGTTATCCTCTAAATTTAAACACATATACACCAATCACCCAGCTAATCTACTCCTGGTATGTACTCAACATAAATGTACATGTGCCCCAAGAAACACATACAAGAATGTTATGACAGTATTATTCAATCCAAATGTCCAAAAGTAAAAAAGATACTGATGAAATACAAGTGAGCTATAACTACATCTGAAAATGAAAAAATCCATGAACCTCCCAAATGTAATGTTAAGCAAAATAAGCAAAAACAAAATAATACTATTATATAATTCTATTTATATAAAAGCACAAAGGCGGGGTTAAAAAAACAAAAACACAGACATATTCTTTGAAGTCAAGCCAGTGGTTACTCCAAGTAAGTAAGAGTGATCGGGAAAGGAAACACAGGGGCTGCTGGGTTGCTGGCAGTATTCTATTTCTTGATCTCTGGTGGCTGTGGGGTGTTTACTTTGTGGTGATTCACTGAGCTGTATACTTACACTTTGTGCACTTTCTTGATGTATCATATTTGAATTTTAAAGACGTGGATCACCATCTTTTATATGCTGTATATGCAACTTAGAACACAATAATTACACAAATATTTTAGCTACTATGATATTAGCTATCAACTGCTTAGGAGAAAAGTCATGTCTGGGGTGTAATAACTTTCCACATCTTACATTTCTAGATCCTCTGCATATTGGCTGCAGAAAGACATAATGAAACACCTTTATATTTTCTGTTTTCCTATACATTTAATTTACCTTGATCACCTGAAAAAAATCCAATTTCATAGCTTTATATAAGACAAAATAAAATACACATCTTAGAAAATGCTAACATTAAAGCAAAGTTGAAGATGTTTGTTTCTAATATTAAAAATATTTTTCAGACATTTAGACACAAAGATGATTAAGGCAAAAAATAAAGATGATGCCTGAACTAAAAGACAATCCTATCAAAAATTCGTAGGCTTCCCTCTCTACCAAACTAAGCCTTGGTTTATATTTTTATATTCCATATGACATTTTAATACAATTCAATTTTACAACACCTATTATTATTTTGTTTACAAAATAAGAATCAAATATTTATAACATTAAGTTGCTTAATATTAAGCTGCTCCCCTCTGAATTTAATGATTTATGCAGAACAGCAGTTAATAGCAGAAGCAGACCATCTGATTCATTTTTAAGCCAAGTAGTGCCACCAAGTGGTGGCAATTTTTTTTCATAAAACACCACTCTGAAGCAACAGAAAGTTACACTGAAATACATTATTAGAATAGAAAAAAAAAAAATCAATCTGAGAATAAATTTTAAGTAAATAAGTTTGTGAAATATTTTGGTACAAAAGTCTGAAAACAAACCAAAAAGGTCAATCTTTTTGGAAAACAGCTGTATGTATTACCCTGAAGAAACTTACAGTTTCAAAGTTAAGTTTTTTTTAGAAAGCAAACAATGAATATAATGCCACATTGTTTACTTTTTGTTGCTTGTTTTTTAGTTCCAGATTTTCTTTAAAAGACTTAAATTGCTTTAGAAATTAGTGAAACACATGAGGGGAGGCACCTGAAGGTTTTACGACAGTATTACCCTCATTAAAGACAGGGAGACAGTAAGGAGAGTAGTAAATGATCTGTTTCAGGCCTCTCCTTGGCTTGTGGATCATCTTCCTAGGTCTCTTCAAACTGTCTTCCTCTATATGCATGTCTGCGTCCAAATATCCCTTTTATAATAAGGACATCAGTTATAAGTGGATTTGCGCCATCCTCCTTAGTGACCTACCTTTAACTTGATTCCCCCTGTAAATACCCTATCACCAAAAAAGGTTTACTCTGAGGTATTCCGAGATACCTACCTCAGGTCCTACTCTGTGGTGATGGGTATTAGGACTTCAACAGTGAACTGGGGGTTGGGAGAGCAGTAACACTAATCCTTTGTATTTGAGTATTTTTGATGACTATTTTTCTTATTTAAAAAGAAGAAAAATAGCTCTTAGAAATTATTAAATGATGAATACTTGTGATATTGTGATATATGAGAAACATTTGGTCTTCCTCCCAGTTTCTGGCACTTCTAAAACCCTTAGGAATTTCCTAAGTGTAAAGAGTTATAAGAAAATCCTTTTGTTATGTTAATGAGGTGACTTTTGGAGATCACCTAAGACTGGGGAATGCTTGCCAGAGGTGCCATGCTAACCATGTGTCCCACCTACCTGACCTCTGGAGGGGAGAAGGGTTAGAGGTTAGATCAATTGCTGATGATTTAATCAATCCTGTAAATATAATGAAGCTGTCATAAAACCTCAAAAGAATGGGGCTCAGAGAGTTTGTGGGTTCGTGAACACAGGGATGTGCTGCGAGGGTGGTGTGCCTGGAGAGGACAATGGAAACTGCACACTTCTTCCTGAGTTATATCCTTTTATAATAAACCGGAAATCTAGTAAGTAAACTGGTTTCCTGAGTTCTGTGAGCTGCTCTAGCAAATTAATCAAACCCAAAGAGGGGATCATGGGAACTTGTGATTTAGAGCCAGTAGGTTTGAAGTACAAGTAACAAGGTGACAACCCAGACTTGTAACTTGCATCCTAAATTCAAGGAGAGGGTCATGGGAACCTCTAACTGGTAACCAGTTGATCAGAAGCAGACCACAACCTGGGCTTGCAACTGGCATCTGAAGTTTAGGGGTGGGGACGAGTCTTAGAGGGCTGTAACATTAACCTGTGAAATAGTATCAGAATTGAGCTGAATTGTTTTTTTAATGTTTATTATTTTTTAGAGAGAGAGAGAGAAGGTGGGAGAGAAAGAGAAAGAGAGAGAGAGCACGCGTGAGCAGGCAGGGGAGGGGCAGAAGGAGAGAAAGAATTGCCAAGCATGCTCCATGCTGTCAGTGCAGAGCCTGACACAGGGCCCTATCTCACAAACCATGAGGTCATGATCTGAGCTGAAATCAAGTCTATCTAATGCTTAACCAACTGAACCACCCAGGTGCCCCAGAATGAGCTGAATTGTAGGACACGAAGCTGATATCTGGAGAACTGCATGGTGGTGTGCATAGAAATCAACCCTCCATATACTGGAAATGGGTCCAGAACCTAATAATACTATTTTACTTTTGTAAACTATTACCAGCAAAATAAATGACTAAATTTTAGTAGAAAGCTATACACACACGCACACACACACACACGCACACACACACACACACACACACACACACTCTTTGATATTAGTAGTAAGTGTCATTTGGTTAATGTACAACCCAATTATAATGTACACAGTCCTAGGCCTCATCTCCTAACACTCTTCTTATCGCTGTACCCCAGCCATGCTGGCCTCCCTGCTATTTCTTGACCAGGCCCCACATACTCTGTATGTAATGTTTTCTGCCTGGAGTTCTTCCTCCACAGATTCTTCAGTTCCAGTGATCTTCTCAGTTCCTAAATAAAACAGCACCCTTAGTCACTCTTCATCCCCCTCTCTGGTCTTATTTTTCTTCACATTACTTGTTAATAGCTGACAGATTATATAGTTATATGATTATCTGTTTCCTCTCCCCTACCACAAAGTAAGCTTGAGAGCAGAGACTAACGTTTCGTTCACTGATGCACCTCTAGCGCCTAATACAGTACCAGTGTGACTACTTTTTTGTGTATGATCATAAGCAGAAATAATTTTTAAAAATTAATCCATCTGCTTTCTCATTGGATCTGTTGGTTTCTTTCTAATCACTTCTTCATGCCTAGAGGCAGAGTGACCTTTTCAAGCTTACCACTCCTCTATGTAACACAACATTTCCCTCTATTTCAGGACAAAGTCCCAAATCTTTATCACAGCTGAAAAGGCTTTTTTTTTTTTTTAAATGTTTTTATTTATTTTTGAAGGAGAGAGAGACAGAGTATGAGCTAGGGAGGAGCAGAGAGAGAGGGAGCCATAGAATTTGAAGCAGGCTCCAGGCTCTGAGCTGCCAGTACAGAGCCCGACGCGGGGCTCGAACTCACGAACCAGGAGATCATGACCTGAGCCGAAGTCGGACGCTGAGCCACCCAGCGCCCGTGAAAAGGCTTTTTGCTGGGCCCTGCCTACCTTTCCATCTCTTTACTCCTCACAGTTCTCAGGGAATTCAACTACTCTGGCCCTCTCTCAAATTCCCCATTGTGTTCCTTCTCATCACAGGGACTCTGCACATGCAGTTCTTTTGGTCTGGAATCCTCTGTTCCCCTCCATCACATAAATTAGCTAACCTTAACTCCTAAGCTTCCTTCAGATCACAGCTCTAAATGTCACTTACTCTGGGAAGCCCTCCTTGAAACTCTGTGTCAAGTTCCTCTGTCATATGCTTTTGTTTCTTTCAGAGCTCTAATGTCTTTCAAATATTTGATTTAATTTTTGAAGAATGTATTTCTCCCAATGAATAGGAACCATGTTTTTGCTGTATATACTGTGTTGTAAGCAACTAGAAGGTGCTTGAATACCTAAATGAAGGGACACAGACAAAGCAGACTAACTATAAGTGAATAATAAAGCCTGCAATCAGTCAATTATGGGAATTCAACAAAGCAAACTTTCTTTTTTATTAACGGTAACTGTTTTATCCAGACACACTCCTTATTTCTGGGTAACTGCCTCTCCCTAGCCATCAGTGTGTACACAAAAGATAAAAACTTATTTAATATTTCCACTAATTGGAAAGTAAGAGTAATATAAATCTTTGCAACATTTATCGTTATATCATTAGCTTTCAGGTGCTTTAAACAACAAAAGAACACACTTTTACTGTTTCTATACTGTTAATTATTAATATCACAGTAATTAAAATGGGTCATAATGAATTTTTCAAACAAATTCATATCATAAATGATATAAAGTAAGGCTACAATATCCTCCCAGATTTATGACATTTTTTCTAAATACTTTAAAATACCTTCAGATGGCAAAGGTGCACACCTACCTGCCACAGTAAACCAAAAGTTGTTTATTGGACTTGGTTGGTATTGCACTCTAAGGATATGGTAAAATGTAGACTGCAAAAAACAATTCCAAATAATTGCATTCAACTCACTAATTCATTCAGTTACACAGAACATTTTGAACCCACTTAATGTTACAGACTGAATTGTGCCCTCACTCCCATCATATACTGAAGCCCTAACCCCAAGTATTCAGATTGTGACTATACTTAGAGACAAGGCCTTTAAACAGGTAACTAAAATGAGGCAGTTAGGGTAAGTCTTAATCCAAGTTGACTGGTGTCTTTAAAAGGAGGGATTAGGACATACAGAGAGACAACAAGGATGTATGCAGAGAGAAAACGCCATGTAAGGACACAGCAAGAAAATGGCCATCTAAAGCCAAGGAGAGAGGCCTCGGGAGAAACCAAACCTCCCTTGGACTTCCAGCCCTCAAAACTGTAAGAAAATAAATTTCTGTTGTTTAAGCCACCCAGTTCATGATATGTTCTTATGGCAGCCCTAGTAGACGAATACACTTATCTTATACTGTATTTGAAGGATCCATTGTAATATATGTGAATAACTAGTTATTTTTGCCCTATGAATACACCAAACTGAGGTTACCTCCGCCGTGCTTTACACTAAATGTTGGGGCTTAAAAAAAGGAGTATCTGTTTGGGCATATGAGCACCCTTGCCTAAGAAAAAATTTGGTCCTGCCTACTCTTATTATTACACCCCACACAGCAGAGATATATTTCTACCTAGATATCGACAGCAATTTCCTTAATGGTCAGAAGAGAACAACTCAGCTATTATTACCTGATACATTAAACATATGGATCTCTTTTGAGTCCATAATATAAAAAGCTTTACATAAGAAGTCCCTGTAAATGACCTTAATTAAAACAGTTTGCTAACTGTCCTTTTCTGTGGCTGAGAAAATTGTGAACTAGTGGTCAAAACTGTAAATGTGCTTGGGAAAAATTGAGACTTTTCAAAAACAGACTGCCAGAATTTCTTCCCTAGAGTTTCTGATTCAACTTTGCTATAGCTTTCCATTTTCCATAGTAGCTCTAATATGTAGTCAGAATCATCTAAAACAGGTTTCTCAACCATGTCTGCACCTGGAGACCTTTTAAAAACTACTGACACTTAGTCTCCTTCTGAAGAATTTAGGAATGTGGCTCTGGCACTGTTAGTTTTAAATATATATATTTAAAGAATTATTAAAAGAATACACATATATATTAAAGAAACTCCTAGGGAGCTAAAGGTGCAACCATGATTGAAAAACATAGTGTGGAATCCAGGTAGCATATGACTATATGTTGTGATTAATGTGAGGCATGTGCAACTGAATATTGGTATGTATGAATGATTATTGAAAGATATATTATCACATTCCACTGAACATATTTTCCTTGGTAGTAAAGACAGAGTAAATAATACTATATACTGTAGCACGTCTTCATTATGAAAGGCAACTGTGTGCCTTCAATTATCTAAGTAGAAAAGGAAATGAGAACATCAACAAAACACAGCAAACAGAATTCAACAATACATTAAAAAGTATACACACCGTGACCACGGGGCAGGGGCAGGGGATGGTTTATTTCTGGAATGCAAGGATAGTTTAACATAAGACAATCAATCAGTGTAATATACATTAACAAAAAATAAGGATGAAAACAACATGATCATCTCAGTTGATGCAGAAAAAAACATTTGAAAAAATTCAACATTATTTCATGATAAAAACATTCAATGAACTAGGAATAGAATGAAATGACCTCAACATAATAAAGGCAATATATGGAAAGCCCAGAATTTACATTGCACTAAAGGGCAAAAGACAGAAACCTTTCCTCGAAGATCAGAAACAAGACAAGGATGCCCATTTTTGTTGTATCTATTTACAGAGTACTGAAATTCCTATCCAGAGCAACTAGGCAAGACACAGAAATAAAAGGCATTCAATTTAGAAAGAAAGGAAGTTATCTTTGTTTGCAGATGACATGATCTTATAGGCAGAAAATTCTAAAGATGCCACAAAACACCTGTCAGAAATAAATGAATTCAGCAAAGTTGCAGCATTCAAAAATCAACATACCCCCTACCTTACACCACTTAACAACAATTAACTCAAAATGGATTTAAGACTTGAATGTAAGTAAGACCTGAAAACATGAAACTCCTAGAAATAAACACGGTATTGACATGGGTATTGGCAAAGGCTTTTTTTTTTTTAATTTTTTTTAATGTTTATCTATATTTGACAGAGAGAGAGAGAGAGAGAGAGAGAGAGAGAGAGAGAGAGAGAGACAGGGCACTAGTAGGGGAGGGGCAGAGAGAGGGAGACACAGAATCTGAAGCAGGCTCCAGGCTCCGGGCTGTCAGCACAGAGCCCAACGCGGGGCTCGAACCCACAGAATGCGAGATCATGACCTGAGCCGAAGTCAGACGCTCAACCGACTGAGCCACCCAGGCGCCCCAAGGGCTTTTTGAATATGACACCTTAACTAGCAACAAAATAGTAAGAGGGATTACATCAAATTAAAAGGCTTCTGTAAAGCAAAAGAAACAATCAAAAAGTAAAAAGACACCCTATAGAATGGGAAAAAAATATTTCCAAACCATAAATATAAAAAGGGATTAACACCTCAAATGTATAAACGTACAACTGAATAGCTGGAAAACAAATAATACAATTAGAAATGGTGCAAAGGATCTGAATAGACATTTTTCTTAAAAGATATATGAATGGCCAACAGGTACATGAAAAGATGCTCAATACCACTAGTGAGTAGAGGTATGCAAATCAAAACCACAATGAGAGAGGGGTGCCTGGATGGTTCAGTCAGTTACGTATCTGACTTCAGCTCAGGTCATGATCTCCTGGTTAGAGGGTTCGAGCCCCATGTCGGGCTCTCTTCTGTCAGCACGAAGCCCACTTTGAATCCTCTGTCTCCCCCTCTCTCTGCCCCTACCCCATGCACACGCATGTGCTCTCTCTCAAAAATAAATGAACATTAAACAAAAATTTTAAAAACCACATGAGGTATCACCTCAGTCCTGTTAGGATGGTCATGGTCAAAAAGACAAGTAACAAATGCTGATAAAGACATAGAGAAAAGGAACCCCTGTATACTGGTGGTGGAAATGTAACTGGCCTAGCCACTACGGAAAACAGCATTTTGTTCCTCAAAAAATAGACCTACCCTAGGATCCAGCAATTCCTGGGCATTTACCCAAAGAAAACAAAAACACTAACTTGAAAAGATATCTGCTACCTATGTTCATAGCAGATTATTTACAATAACTAAGACATAGAAACAACCTAAGTGTCCAATGAGAGACGAACAGATGAAGAAGTGGTAAATATATACAACAGAATATTATTCAGCTGTAAAAAATGAGGAAATCCTGCCATTTACAACACGGGTGGACCCTGAAGGCATTATACTACGTGAAGTAAGTCAGAGAAAGGCAAATGATGTTATGACCTCATTTACATGTGGAATCTAAAAGGAGAAGAAACCCCACAAATTCATGAAGAGACCAAATTTATGGTTACCACAGGTGAGGTGGTGGTGGGAGGAGGGTACTGGAGAAAGGTGGCTAAAAAATACAACTTCCAATTACAAGATAAGTACTACAGACAGAAGGTACAACATGACGACTATAGTTAACACCACCTTAAGACATACAGGAATGGTGTTAAGAGAGTAAACCCTAAGAGTTCTCATCACAAGGGAAAAAATTATTTCTCATTTTTTGCTTTTTCTATTTTATCTATATGATGATGGATGCTAACTAAACTAATGGCAGTAATCATTTGACAATGCAGCTGACCCTTGAACAACACAGGTTTGAACTGTGTGGGCCCAGTTATAAGCAGATTTTTCACAGAACAATATTGTAAATGTATTTTCTCTTCCTCATGATTTTCCTAATAACATTCTCTTTTCTCTAGCTTATTTTATTGTAAGAATGGTACCTAACACGTGTCACACAAAATGTGTGTTAATCAACTCTCCATGTTACCGGTAAGTCTTCCGATCAACAGTTGGCTATTAGAATTAAGTTGCTGGGGAGTCAAAAGGTATATACATGGATTTCTACTGTGGACAGGGTCAGCACCCCTCACTCCCACGTTATTCAAGGATCAACTGGATATGTAAGTAAAACCATTATGCTGCACACCTTAAGTTTATATAGTGATGCATGCAAATTATATCTCAATAAAACTAAGAAAAAATTGAAAATAACAATAGAGGGGGGAAAAAACAACATGCAAAGGTTGACTGCATTTCTCAAAATAAACAATGACCAATCTGAAAAAAAAACACTTAAAATGATACCATTTAAAAAAGCATCAAAAAGAATACAGTATTTAGGAATAAACCTAATCAAAGAGGCTAAAGACTTACTACTGAAAAAACTACATTGCCAAAAGAAATTGAAGATGATAAAAATAAAAGACATCCAGTGTTCATGGATTAGGAGACTTAATAACATTAAAATATTAATACTACTCGAGGTAGATTTAATCCAATCCTTATCAATATCCCAATGGCATTTTTGCAGACAAAAAATTTCATTCTAAAACTTACATGGAATTTCAAGGGACCTTAAATAGCAAAAACAATCTTGAAAAAGAAGAACAAAGTTACAAGTCACACTTACTGATTTTAAAACTTACACAAAGCTACAGTAATCAAAACAGTGTGGTAGTGGTACAGACTACACTCCCACATATAAGATCATACGATTTTTTGACAAGGATGTCAAGAACATTCCAAAGGGATAGACAGTCTTCTCAAAAAATAATGCTGAGAAATCTGAATTAACATGAAAAAGAATGAACTCTTACTTTCAAATGTTCAATCAATATCATATACCTGGAATAAATACCACCTGCTTGTACTATATAATTGTTTTTACACATTATTTGGTTCAATTTGCTAATATTTTCTTGAGAATTTTTTGCGTCTAAGGTTAGAGATGTTAAGTCTACAGTTTTCTTGTTTTTGTACTTTCTCTGCCTAGTTTTGGCATCAGTGTAATACTAGCTTCATAAAATGAAACGGGAAGTGTTCCCTCTTCCATTTTCTGGAAAAGATTAGATATAATTGGTGTTAATTCTTCTTAAATTTGTTTAAAATAATTCTCCAGTTTGGAATTTTCCAGTTAAACTTCCATCTTGGCCTAAAGATTTCTTTTCTGGAAGTTTCACAATTCTAAATTCAATGTCCTTACTAGTTATTGGTCTATTAAACATTAATTGTGTATTGAGTAAGTTGCAGTTGGTTGTGTTTTTAAGATATTGGGCCATTTCATACTAATTGTTAAATTTATGTCTGTAAAATTGTTCATAGTAAGCTCTTATCATCCCTGTAATATCTATAGGGTCTACAGTGATATCTACC
Source organism: Panthera leo (assembly GCF_018350215.1). Classification (NCBI taxonomy): domain Eukaryota; kingdom Metazoa; phylum Chordata; class Mammalia; order Carnivora; family Felidae; genus Panthera; species Panthera leo. Next base: position 76,682,332 of record NC_056686.1, read on the forward strand.
ATTACATTATTAAATAGGTAATTTTTATCTACTTTCTATCTTTATCAGCCCTGCTAGTTTATCAAGTTTATTGATTTTTCATATAAGTAGCTTTCCATTTCAGTGATTTTTCTCTCTTTAATTTCATTTATTTCTACTCTTAAATTTATTATTTTCATTTTCTGTTTACTTTGGGCTTAGTTTGCTTTTCATTCTCTATTATATGAAATCTTTCCCTTTTCAAATGTAACATTTTAACACTATAAATTTCTCAACATTGCTTCAGCTGCATTCCTTGTATTTTGTTATGTCGTATTTTCATTTCCATTAAATTTCTTTTTCTGAGAATTTTTAAGCCATGGATTATTTAGAAGCAGGTTTAATTTTCAATAGACAGATATTCTCCTATTACTGACCTGTAATTTGATTCCATTATGGTCAGAGAACACTCTATATGATTTAGATTCTTATACATTTCTTCAGGCTTGTTTCATTGCTGAAAGGGGTTGTCTATCTTCATGACTGTTTCATGGGCACTCGATTAAAATGTGTATTCCTATGTGGTTAGGTAGAATGATCTATATGTGTCATTTAGATCCTGTTGGTTTATCGTATTCAGATTTTTTATATTCTTGCTGGTTTTAGGTCTAATAGTTTTAGCAGGTGCTGACAGGAGAATGGTAAAGTGTTCAATTATAACTGTGGATTTATCTCTTCCTTTTTCAACTTTATCTTCTTTTTTATTTTATTTTTTTAGTGTAGATTAGGACTCTATCATTTGGTATATACACATTTAGGATCATTATGTCTTCCTGGTAGATTGATGCTTTTATCATTATTTAATGTACTTCTTGGTCTCTAGTAATTTTTTCTATTCTGAAGTCAACTTAACAGAAATTAACATAACCATTCTTGCCTCTTTTTTAAGTTAATATTTGTATGGTATATCCTTTTTCATCTTTTTATTTCCAGCCTACTTATGTCACTGAATTTGAAGTAAATTTCTTGTAAGCTACATATAATAGAGTTGTGTCTTTTATCTACTCTGTCATTTTCTTTTTTTTGATTGATATATTTATACCATTGACATTTAAAGTAATTTCCAACCTGCAAATTAAATGTTCCTATTTACTTGTGGCAGGTATGACAGTGTTAGAAGAGCCACTTAAAAACCAGAATAATGACTCAATATAGAGAACCTCACTAAACAGATACAAAAGGAATCAGACAAAACTTTATAAAACAGAACCAAATAAATATTCTGGTGCTGAACCACAATTAAAATGAAAAATTCATTAGTGTATTTCAAAAGGAGATCTGAGCAAGTAGAAGAGACTATCAGTGAACGTGAAAGTAGATCAATTGAAATTATATAGTCTGAGAAGTAGAAAGACTAAAGAATGAAGCAAAATGAGGCTAAGAGACCTGTGGACACCATCAAATGTGCCAATCTATTTATAATGAGAGATGAAGAAAGAGAGAAAGAGGTAGAAAGAATATTTCAACAAATAATGGACATATATATCCAAAATCTGATTAAAGACATGAAACTGAACAGCCAACAAATTCAACAAACTCCAAGAAAGATAAACTCCAAATAGATCCAGACTAAGTCATGTTAACATAAAATGGTCAAAACACAAACACAATGAATGAATAGTTAAAGAAACAGGAGAGAAGTCATATACATTGGGCTGTAAGTAAGATTACAAGCTAATTTCTCAGGGTACCTGGGTGGCTCAGTCAGTTAAGTATTGGACTCTTGATTTCGGCTCAGGTCATGATCTCATTAGACCTCATTAGATCAAACCCTATGTAGGGCTCCACACTGGGCACGGAGCCTGCTTAAGATATTCTCTCTCTCGGGGGCGCCTGGGTGGCTCAGTCGGTTAAGCGTCCAACTTCAGCTCAGGTCATGATCTCACAGTCTGTGAGTTCGAGCCCCATGTCGGGCTCTGTGTTGACAGCTCAGAGCCTGGAGCCTGCTTCAGATGCTGTGTCTCCCTCTCTCTCTGCCCCTCCCCTGCTCATGCTCTCTCTCTGTCTCAAAAATAAATAAAAACATTAAAATAAATTAAAATAAAATAAAATAAAAAATCATATTATGAAAAAAAAAGATATTCTCTCTCTCCCCCCCCCCCCCCCGCCACTCCCCTGCTTGAACATGCTCTCCTCCTCTCTTAAAAAAAAAAAAAAAAAAAAAAAAAAAGCTAATTTCTCATCCTATACCATGGAGGCCACAAAGCACTGACATAATAAAGTAGAGAATGAGGGGCACCTGGGTGGCCTCTCGATTTTGGCTCAGGTCATAATCTCATGGTTTGTGAGATGGAGCCTCTTGCTGGGCTCTGCAGTGACAGAGTGGAGCCTGCTTAGGATTCACTCTCTTCCTCCCTCCCTCTCTGCCTCTCCCCTGCTCACACTTTCCCACTCTCTCTCAAAATAAATAAACTTAAAAAAAAAGTGCTGAAAAAAAAAATTGACCAAAAATTCTATACCCAGCAAAATTATCCTTAAAAAAAAAAAAGGAGGATTACAACAGTCTCAGATAAATAAAAGCTGAAGATAGTTGACCACTAGTAGACTTGCCCCACAAGAAATGTTAAAGGGAATCATTCAGCTACAATGAAAGGACATTATATCATAACTCAAAGCTATAAAAAAAATAACAATGATAAAGGCAACTACATGTGTAAACATAAAAGCCAGCACTACTGTATAAAGTAACTTAGGACAGTAACAACAAAACAGAAGAAGGATGGAGCTGTATAAGAACAGTTTTTACACTACTGATACAGAGCTGGTATTAATTCAAACTAGAATGTTATAATCTTAAGATATTAATTGAAATTGCCAAAGTAAACACAAGAGAACTAAAAAATACACACAAAAGGAAATGAGAGGAAATGAAAATGATGCACAACACAAAGACCAATTAACACAAAAAAGGCAATAATGGATAGAACTACAAAGATTATCAATAAGACGAATTGGATGTACCAGACATATACAGAATAATCTACCCAACAACAGCAGAATATACATTCTTTTCAAGTACGTATGGAACATTCTTCAGGACAGACCGACCATGTGTTAGGCCACAAAACAAGTCATAAATATTCAAGAATGAAATGATACAAATACCTTTTATGACCAAAATGGAATGAAACTAGAAATCAATAGCACAAAGAAAACTGGAAATCCACAAATCTGTGAAAATTTAACAACACACTCTTAAACAACCAAAGGGTCAAAACAAAGAGAAAAAGGGAAATTAGAAAATACCTTGAGACAAAGAAAAATGAAAACACAACATAACAAAACTTGTGGAACACAATGAAAGCAATGCTAACAGGGGAAATGTATAGTTGTAAATAAGTTAAAAAAAAGAAAAAAGATCTTAAATCAACAACCTCACTTTGCAACTCTAGAAATTATAAATGGAAAACATTAACACAAAGTTAGAAGAAAGAAGGAAATAATATACATTACAGCAGAGATAAGTGGATAGAGAACACAAAAACAATAGTAAAAACAATGAAACAAAAGGTCGGCTTTATGAAAAGATCAACAAAATTGACAAGTCCTCAGCGAGCTAATTAAGGAAAAACAGAAGACTCGAATTAACATCAACTCTCTTAAAACTCTTCCAAAAAATTGAAGAGGAGGAAACACTTCCAATCTCATTCAATGAGGCCAGCATTACTTATTCTGGTACCAAAGCTAGACAAAGGCACAAGAAAACTACAGACCAGTATCTCTGATGAATACGGATACAAAAAATCCTGAACATAATAAATGCAAACTGATTTCAATAGCACACTGAAAGGATTATTACACCATGACCAAGTGGGATTTATTCCCAGAAGGCAAAGATGGTTGAACACATGAAATCAATGAGTGTAATATACCACATTAACACAATGAACACTACATAACCACTCAATTGATGCAGAAAAAACATTTAACAAAATGCAACACCATTTCATGATATAAAAACATGGTAAAAAACTAGGAATAGAAGAAAACTACCTCAATATAATAAGGCCCATTTATGAAAAGCACACAAGTAAAAATCACACTCAATGGAAAAGAAAGCTTTTCCTCTAACATCAGGAATAAGACAAGGTTGTACGCTCTTGCTACTCCCATCAAACATAGTACTGGAAGTCCTCACAAGAGCAGTTAGGCAAGAAAAAAATGAAGCCATTCAAATTGGAAAGGAAAAAATAAAACTATCTCTCTTCATAGACAACCTTATGCAGAAAACCAAAAAGACACCAAAAAAAAAAAAAAAAACCCCAAAACTATTATAACTAAATAAACAAATTCACCAATGTTGTAGGATATAAAATTAACACACAAAAATCAGTTGTGTTGGGGCGCCTGGGTGGTTCAGTCGGCTAAGTGTCCAACTTCAGCTCAGGTCATGATCTCATGGTTCGTGGGTTCAAGCCCCACATCAGGCTCTGTGCTGACAGCTCAGAGCCTGGAGCCTGCTTCAGATTTTGTGTCTCCCTCTTTTTCTGTCCCTCCCCCACTCATGCTCTTTCTCTCTCTCTCTTAAAAATAAACGCTAAAAAAAATCAGTTGTGTCTATACATTAACAATAAACAACCTTGAAACAAATTAACAATCTCATTTACAAAAGCATCAATAAGAATAAAAAACAGGAATAAACTTAACCAAGGAGATGAAAGACTTGTGCACTGAAAATCATAATACATTGCCGAAGAAAATTAAGGAAAACACAAACGGAAAAATAACCAGTATTCAAGGACTGGGAGACTTAATATTAATAAGTCCATATTATCCATATTATCCAAAGCAATCAACAGATTCAACATAATGATTATCAAATTCCCAATGGCATTTTTTGGGGGAAAAGTAGATAAATTTACCCTAAATTTCATATGAAATCTCAAGGGATCTCAAAAGTCAAAGCAATTTTGAAAAGGAAGAACAAAATTGCATGTCTTACATTTCTTAATTTCAAAATAAATTTGCAAAGCTATAGTAATCAAAACATTCTGGTACTGGCATAAAGACAAACAGACCAAAGGAACCGAAAAGACAGTCTGGAAATACACTCACAAAACAGTGAAATGATCTCTGCCAAGGATGCCAAAACCTTTCAACAAAAACTGGATACTCTCTTCAACAAATGATGCTGGGAAAATGGGATAAACACATACAAAAGGGTGAAGCTGGATCCCTTTTTTATACCATAAACAAAAATTAACTCAAAATGAGCCACAGACCTAAATGTAAGATCTAAAACTATAAAACTCTTAGGAGAAAACATAGAGGAAAAGTCTTCGTGACATTTAACTTGACAATAATTTCTTGAATATGATACCAAAAACACAGACAACAAAAGCAAAAATAGACAAATGGAAGTACATCAAACTTAAAAACTTCCATGCATCAAAGGGCATCAAAGGGCACAATCAGCAGAGTGAACAGGCAGGTAATCTACAGAATGGGAGAAAATATTACCAAATGTAGATATGGTAACTAGTTAATGTCTAAAATATATTTTAAAAATTCTTGCAGAACAAAAAAACAAATAACTCAATTAAAAAATGGGCAAAGGACTTGAAAAGATGTTTCTCTAAATATAATCTACAAATGCCAACAAGCATATGAAAAAAATGCTCATCATCATTAATCATCAGAGAAAGGCAAATCAAAACCATAATGAAGTATCACTGCCATCCATTAGGATAGTTCCCACAAAGAAATGACAGAAAATGACAAATGTTGGTGAAGGTGTAGACAACCTAGAACCCTGTGAACTATTTAGGGGACTGTAAAGTCGTGCAAAAACAGGATGGAGGCTCCTAGAAAACTTAGAAATAAAACTATCATATGATCCAGCCATAACAACACTTTGAGGTATATATTCAAAAAAATTTAAGGAAGACTCTTGAAGGATATTTGCATACTCATGTTTATAACAGCACTATTCACAATAGCTAAGAGGTGGAAGCAACCCAAACATCTACTGATGGATAAATCAATAAAGGAAATGTGGTATATAAATACAATGAAATACTATACAGCCTTAAACAGGAAGAAAATCCTGTCACATGTTACCAAATGATGAAGCTTAAGAACATTATGTTAAGTGAAATAACTCAGTCACAAAAAGGCAAATATTATATGATTCCACTTATATGAGGTATCTAAAATAGTCAAATTCATGAGAACACAAAGTTGAATGTGGTCACCAAGGGCTGGGAGGAAGGGCAAAATGGGAAGCTGCTGTTTAATCAGTATCGAGTTTCAGATTTACAAAATGAAAGAGTTCTGGATATCTGTTTCACAAAATATACTTCATAAGTATACTGTGAATATATTTAATACTATTGAACCATAAACTTGAAAATGATTAAGATGTGCATAGCAGCACTATTCACAAGAGCCTAAAGTTTTAAGCAACCCAAATGTCCATCCACAGGTGAATGGATACAGAAACTATAGCACAGCCATACAACAGAATGTTATTCTTATTCAGGCATAAAAAGAAATGAAGTACTCATATGGCACAACATGGATCAGCCTCAAAAACATTATGCTAAGTGAAAGAAGCCAGACACAAAAGGTTACATACTATACAAAGCATTTCATATGAAATATCCAGGATAAGTAAAGTCATAGAGATAATAAGCAGATTAGTGGTTGCCAAGGGCTGGGGGGAAGAGGGAAGAATGAGGACTGACTGCTTAATGGGTACAGGGTTTCCTTGCGTGTGATGAAACATAATGAAACTGGTTACAGGTGTAACTGCACAATATTGTAAATCTAAAAGGTCACTAAATTTTATACTTTAAAATTAATAATATATTTTAGGTTAATCGTACCTTCAAGAAAAAAAAATCAATTGCATTTCCATATACTAACAATGAACATACAAAACCTGAAGTTAAAATCACAATACTATCTCCTTAATGAAACATAAAATACCTGTGTGCTGAAATTACAAACGCTAATGAAAGAAATAAAGACCTAAACAATGGAGAGACAGATTGGAAGATCAATCAATATAGTATAGACTTATTCTTCCCAAACTGATCTATAGGTTTATTACAAATCCTATCAAACCCTGGGAATGATTTTGATAGACATAAACAAGCTTATTTTACACTTTATATGAAAAGGTACAGGCTTAGATTAGCTAAAATAAACTTGAAAAGAATAAAGTGGGAAAATCATTACAGCATACTGTATCACAGTATACTACCACATACTATACACTTAAATTACAACACAGTGTACACCTATAATCATCAAGACAGCATGGTACTGGATAGACATATAGACCAAAGGAACAGAAAAGGAACCCAGAAACAGACCCACACAAATATGCCCGACTAATTTTTGACAAAGCTCCAAAAGCAGTTCATAGAGGAAAGATAGCCTTTGCAACAAAATGGTGCTAGAGAAATTAAATGTCCACAGGACAAAAAAGAACCACAAACTGAATCTTACAACTCATAAAAAACTAACTCAGAACGGATCACCACAGACTTGAATGTAAAAAGCAAATCTACAAATTTTTTAGAAAAAAAAAAGATAAGGAAATCTCTTCAGGATTTAGAGCAAGGAATTCCTAGACCCTGACAACAAGAGCACAATTGAAAAAAAAAAAAAAAAGATAAACCGAATATCATCAAAATTTGAAATTTTAAAGACCTTGTTAAGAGCATAAAAACACAACTTACAGACTGGGAGAAAGTACTTAGAAACCCCTTATCTGACAAAGGACCAGTAGCTCTAATATATAACTCTCAAAACAACAGTAAAATAAATAAATAAGCAATCCAATTAGACATTGAGCAAAAGACATGAACAGACATTTCATTTAAGAGGAGATAAAAAATGCAAAAAAATCACTTGAAAAGATGTTGAGCATCATAATCCATTAGGGAAATCCAAATTAAAAACACAATGAGATATCACTACACACTTTTCAGAATGGCTACAGTAGAAAAAAATTCAAAATTACTTCTAGCACCTAATGCTTGCAAGAATATGGAGAAACTGGATCACTTATTTACTATTGAAAAACAATTTGGCCAGTTATGATAAAACTAAACATGTAGCTAGCATTTGTACTCAGCAACTGCACTCTGGGGCATTTATTCTAGAGAAACCGTAACTGATGTTTATACACAAACCTGTACACAAATGTTCATATGAGCTTTGTTCATAATAGTCCCAAAATGGAAATAATCTAGACTTCTGTTCTTCCATAGGTGAAGAGTTAAACTGTGAAACACTGACACCATGGAATACTACTTAGCAATAAAAACAATGAACTAATCAATGTATATATACAACTTGGATGAATCTTGAGGGAATTGTCCTGATAGAAAAAAACAACACCAAAATGTTGTACATTTGTATATACATATGATTCCATTTATATAACATTCCTGAAATGAAAAAAAATTACAGAAATTGCAAACATTATTGCTTACAAGGGACTAGGGAATGGGGAGAGAGGAAGCAAGTAAGTTATGAAATGGCATCATTAGGCACTGTTGGAAGGGAAGAATATAGAAGGAATGAAGTATAAATACGTACGGTTATAGGGAAATTTAAGGGGGAGAATATTACTTAAAGTATAATCTTTTATAAGCTAGAAAAACTAACTTGTCTGCCACTCTGCCATCTAACTAAAAATAAAATTTGATTAGATATTAAATATATGTAAGTAGTGACATTATTCAACAAATATTTATTGAGAATCTCTGTAAGAACTACTCTAGATGGTGAGTATACAATGGTGAACAAAGCAGGCAAGGTCCTACTCATATAACTTTTCTCCAAATGATTTTCTCTACCTGCCCCCCCCCACCTACATCCCCCTCCAAATGATTTTCTGAATCATGATTAACCTTAAGTCTTCAGGATCGTTTTAACCTAAACTTTGCTACTCAGACTGAAAAATGTCTCCATCACCAAATATTATCAGAATTCATATTTAGCTACTATGTATTAGACAATGTTAATGGAAATCCAAGACTTAACACATTTAACATACTCTTAGCAACTCAAGTATCTTTGGTAAGATTCCTGCCATCAATAGTATGATTATTTATTCATTAATAGTATTAAATCTTGTTTAATTAATAAGGAGAGGCCAGAAACTCTAATAAAAACAGCATCGCATAAATCTATAAGGAGCAAACCATTTTTCAATAATTTTTAAGTCTTTTTATTCCCCCTACCACCACTCTGAAGTCAGGCCAGTATTCTCCTGCTATTAACTGGTCGTCCTGAATCCAATCTAGCTTCTCCAATCTGTTCTCCACATGTTTTTTTTTTTTAATCTTTATTTATTTTTGAGAAAGAGAGACAGAGCATGAGAGGTGGAGGGGCAGAGACAGAGGGTGACACAGAATCGGAAGCAGGCTCCAGGCTCTGAGCTGTCAGCCCAGAGCCCCACGCATGGCTTGAATTCATGAACCACGAGATCATGACCTGAGGTGAAGTCAGATGCTCAACCGACTGAGCCACCCAGGTACCCCTATTCTCCACATTTTAATTAGGGATGTTTTTTTTTTGTTGCTGTTGTTTTTTTTTTAATTTGAGAGAGAGAGTGAGAGAGCGAGAGTGAGCAAGAGAGCACATGTGGGAAAGAGGGGCAGAGGGAGAGAGAGATTCAACACAGAGTTTGATCCCATAACCCTGGGATCACGACCTGAGCCAAAACCAAGAGTTGGATGCTCAACCAGCTAAGCTACCCAGGTGCCCCAATTAGGGACGTTTTTTCTAAAAAACAGATCTGACCATGTCACTTCTTCACATTTTAACTCCTTAAAATGATGTCTCATTAGAGTTAATCCAACTCCTTTATTTTTTTTAATGTCTATTTGCATGTCTATTTTTGTCTTTAATGTCTATTTAATGTCTACTGAATGTCTACTGACAGAGAGCAACAGATCATTAGCGGGGGAGGGGCAGAGAGAGAGGGAAACAGAATCTGAAGGAGACTCCAGGCTCTAAGCTGTCAGCACAGAGCTTGATGTGGGGCTTGAATTCACCAACTGTGAGATCATGACCTGAGCCAAAGTTGGATGCTTAACCGACTGAGCTACCCAGGCAACCCAATCCAAACTTCTTAAAATGGTTTATAAAGCCCTCAATAAAATATCTTAAGACTTACTCTCCCTTTTATCTCTTGACACTACCAGCTCACCCCGCCCCACTCCATGTAGAACTCTACACTCAAGATATGCCACATTTTCGGGGTGCCTGGGTGGCTCAGTCAGTTAAGCCTCTGACTTGATTTCAGCTGGGGTCATGATCTCATAGTTTGTGGGATTCTCTCTCCCTCTCTCTTTGCCCCTCCCCCACATGCGCTCCTTCTCTATCAAAATAAACATAAACAATTTTTTTTAAAAAAGATACACATTTTTTTTTCAGTTGCTCCAATCTTTCCTTCTCTTTTCTCTCATCTTTTCCACATGTTATTTCTTTTGCTAACAACAGTCCTTCCCCAAATTTTTATCTAGATAAATCATTAACAGTTCTTCCAGGTTTTAGTTTAAATGTCACTTCTTGGCATATTTCCATTCAATCATTCAATAAATCTTTACTAAATGCTTATTGAGAGTCAAGTACTATACTCCGTGCTTACATATTAGAAAATAAAACAGACGTGGTCCTTGCCATCCAGGAACACAAACTCTAACAACACTAATCACATTTTATTGTAATTACGTTTCGTCATCTTTCCTCTTCATACTAATAACTAGTATCAGTTATGAGCCGAAACCAATATAGCTGTAATAACCAACTCAGAAAACAATGAATAAATCAATAAAATCTTAAGTATACTGATAACTGATCATATGACAGATATACCCATAGTTCCCAGCCTTGATAGAAGACCCTAAAATGTTTCAAATATCTCTTTAATGGTCAGTCATCTCAAAAGAACAGTAGATTAGAGGTCAAAAGACTTACATTGTAATTCTTCTATCTTTGCAATTCTCTATCTGACTTCACACTAGTCTTTTATTATTTACAAATCACATACTCTTAAGTACAACAGTGTAATATGTAAGTGAATGATCAGTATGGAGTCTTTCACAGTATAATTTATTTCTTGATTGGTTCAAAATTAGACTTGTTAAAAAAGTTTAGGGGGCAGCTGGGTGGCTCAGTCTGGTTAAGCATCTGACTCATGATATCGGCTCAGGTCAAGATCTCACAGTTCATGAGTTTGAGCCCCACATCGGGTTCTGTGCTGATGGTGCAGAGTCTGCTTGGGATTCTGTCTCTCCATCTCTCTGTCCCTGCTCTACTTTGTACACGCACACTCTCTCTCTCTCTCAAAATAAACAAATAAACTTAAAAAAAATTAAAAAATAAAAATAAAGTTTGAAAAACAGAACAAGGAAACCATTTAAATAATGACTTCCAAAACTATAATAAATTATAAACTTTAGTACACTTAAGAAAATGCCAGTAATTTTGATAACACGGACATCCAGTTAAATGAAACCATTTTATAAAATAATTTCTAGCAACTAAAATAAGACTTTTAGTTCATACTCCCTTCTGCCCACATTTTCCCAAGGCCATCCTACAATCAAAATCCTACTCTTTTCTTCAAGGCCCAACTCAAACACCACCTTCCTTTAACAAAGCCCTTCCTGATCTTTCCCTTCAAAATTCCCTTGTTAGTGCAACTATACTCCCCTATATATACCTGACAGTATTATGTTCATGAGCTATAATTAGCTATATGGCACTGAGAATTCAAATTACCAATGCACACTTAACATATAGCAAAGTGCCTAGAACATTATGTTTCAGTTAAGGCTTACTGAATATCTTGTTTTATTTAGCACCTCTATTTATAGTTTAGACCTACCACAGAAGGTTAAACTATAGTAATATCAAAATTCTTTAGTTTGACAGGGCAGTTTTATGGTTCCCTGTTCACACACTGGAATGACATTTGCCACTTTGCCTTTAACTGTCAAGTTGAAAACCACTTCAGATTTGAGGATAAACTTTTATAACAAGTACAGGTCTAGATGAAACTTTCTTTGGAAAAATAGAATGAGAAAATAGTTTCCAAAACAAATCAATGCAGCCTACTTAACCTTTTAGACAAATTAAACAACAAAGTGAAACCAAGGATGAGTTTTCAGAGGTATAGGCAAACAGATATAATCATATCCAGGAGAAAAGGCATCACACTGGAAAATACTACACAAAAAAAAATACACCCCAAAGAAGGCAATAAAAACAATTCAGAGAAAGCCATCATAATGTTATGGATTTTCTCAGCTCTTTCTTTTTTTATCTTAAATTTAGGAATTTCTACAAGCTAGATAAGAGACATTTACAGCTTATCACACATGCTGAGGGTGGTAAACACACACATACACACACATACACACACACAGTTTTCTAAAGCTTTAGTTACAAGAAACAACAGCTTTTGAGCAGCATGTTATTAATCTAAATTTAATTAACCTAATACTTAGTAATGGTTTTTATTTTTATTTTATTTACAGACTACATTAGCATTAGTTTGGAGCAAATTACAAAGAAATCCATCACAAGGAAATATGTGTTCTAAGTAAACAGTATGAAGGTAACAAGACAAACAATCTGATTATTCAATATTAAATAACTGAATGCAACACATAAAACACAATAGTATGTTAATTGGTGGATTTAACAATAAAGGAGAAAAATCTTTGCCAATTATATATTCTTTGATGGAATTAAGTTATGATGAAGGGGACACAGCAAACCTTTGAGGAATCTCACAACTAAAGGAATACACCAGCTTTCTCTAGGCTCAGACCTTGTTTGTGGCAACATAGCTAAGCACGCCAAGAAAGTCGGTATTGTCATAAATACAGGACCCATTATGGTGCCTCTCTCAGGAAAATGGTGAAGAATAATGAAATAAGCCAGCACATCAAGTACACTTGCTCCTTCTGGGGCAAAACCAAGATAAAAAGACAAGCTGTGGGGATCTGGCGTTGGGATTCCTGCGTGAAAATGGTAGTTGGTAGTGCCTGGACCTGCAACACCACCTCCACTGCCACAGTAAAAGTCTGCCATCAGAAGAATGAAGGAGCTCAATGACCAGTAGAAACTCTACCATTTGAAACACCGCTACGCTATAATGAGTGGGCTTGTTTTGTAGCAAAATTACTTTGGCTTGTTGTTAAATTTATTAATTTGATGTTCCAATTTGTGTCGCATTAACTTTGCTTTCTCAAAAGACCTAGAAATTTAAAATCCTTCTAATTAAAAAAAATGCACCAATAAATACACTTTTCACTGATTACACTGACATGGATTAAAACACAAGTTAATATTCAGTGGGGTGTGGGGAAAGAGATATTCTCAAACACTGCTAACAAAAATGTTAAGTGATGCAATCTTACTGCAATTTTGCAATATATATCAGAAATTAAAATGCACATATACACTCACCTGCAATCCACTGCTACAAATTATCCTACATTCTCACACAATTCCAATAATTTAGTGAAATATATACACAGTAAAGAATATTGGTTGCAGCATTATATAAACAGGAAAAAAAACCTGAGATTTATCCAAGTATCTCTATCAGTAAGGAAACAATTATATTAAATGTAATACATATATGGAAAAATGTCCAAGATATAATTGACGAGTGTAAAGAGAAAGATGCAGAATATATACCTGTTCTTTCTGATGATTTATGGGGAGTACAGAGCTGGGTGAGAGAGGGAAGTTTTACTTATTGGAAACATTTCTATATTATTTGCTCTTATGCAAATAAGCTTATGTGACTTCTTTAAAAAATAACATTTCCAAAATCCTAAATGTTACTTGGCAATATATTTGAAAAAGGTAAAATGCACATTGTGCAATCTCATCTAGAATGAAGAACATATATTTTTGTTAATTTAAAAGTTTTCTTTTTCACATTACAACAAAGGGCAGCACAACTACACTGCTACTAAAGTGAAGCATAGAGAGATTAATTTGAAAATTAAGGAAATTAGCTAACATAAGATAAATATTCATAAAGAAATTCAAATCCTTGGACTTCGGAACTCTGCGAAATGAAAAAAGCAGCTGTTGACCATATAAACTATTGAAGGGCAAAACGAAGGGGAAGAATCTGAAACTGAGGTATACCTATCAGCTTCTGAGAAGAAAAACTAGTCTAAAATCTTTCAAATACATGTTAAGTCAAACAACCTCAAGGTTAAATTTCTCCGAATACTCAAATTTTATCAACAAGAAAACTAAACACACTTCACATCCATGATAAAATAAAACAAATAACTGAAGTTCTACATTTGATAAGATCTATGTCTATGAAAATCCTTGTAGGGATCAGAAGAAACAGCAAGAGATGGGGTCAATGTCCAACTCTGTGTTCAACCTTTATGGCAGAGGCTGCAGAGAGGAAAAGCAACAAATTGATCCCAGTGGGGAAGAACCTCTCCTTGCTTTGGACTTGCTAGAAGGCATAAAAATCCCCCAGGTGACTACAACAGCCAACCCAACTAGCCAAATTTCAAACACGGAAGAAAACAAACTAGTATAAAATGCTTTAAAATATTCTAAAAGCTTCATTTCTTAATAAAGTGTATTATTTATATATATTATAGACCTAGAAAGGTAAAACAAAATTTTTAAAAATATTTTTCAAACAGCAAGCTTCCTAAGCTACAGAAATCAAAAATGTTATCATAGTTCCAGACTATGATTCAATTTCCTTCTCTACTCCAATATTTTTTTTTACCCTCAGGAAAATGAGAAAAAGTTTTCTTTATTAGATGTGACCAGTCTTCCTAATCTTCTGCTTGTATTAGTCCAATACATCTTTAAAAATCTTTAAAGAAATAAGTAGTACAAACTCACAAAAAGAATACCATTAGTACTAAACACTCCAATTGCCATAACATGGATTAATACCTTCATTTGAAAAGAATAATCAAAACCAACACGGTTTTCCTTAAGGTCTCAACTAAGAACATTACAAGCCATTTTTTTCAACTGGACTGAAAGAAGACTCGAGGGAGGTTTTATTTCTCCTTCCAAAATGTCTATAATGCTGCTTCTGTATTGCCTCATTGGCTCCTTCATACAGCGCAATAGCAATCGAAGTGCCAATGTCCTCACCCCATTCCAGCCAGTATTCTCAATCCCTACTTGTCCGAGACAGAACTCTATTCAGTGTTCTATGTTTTACAAACATTCATTAAGTACACACAGTACTCTGGCACTGTGCTACTAAGATAAGTAAGACACTGGTGGTGTCTCCCTTCAAAGAGCTCACCAAAGTCCAGTAAAGAAAACATACTACTGCGGAAGTGTTAGGTCTGGCTCAAAGGACAAGATAATGCTTCAGATGGACTATTTCAGGAGATAACCTGACAACGAGGAGGAAGGACAATGGCAGCTGGGGAGACAAGGGGCTGGGGAAGAGTGACAACATTTAATCAGGACTAAAACTAAATATATGAAACATCATACTTATTTTACTCAGATAATTCTAGCATTCTGGAATAGCTGCAGTGAGACCATTGTATGCCATATTACAGAGCCTACATTTTCTTGCGCAGGTGACAGGGGAACAATGAAGGGGACAACTAGAGGGAAAAAAGCAATGTAGAATGCTGGCAAGTGAGGTCAGAGACTTGGAGAATAAAAAAAATTATAGAGAAAAAAATATGTAGCATGGAATATTACTCAGCAATAAAAAGTAATGAACTTCCGATACAACCACATGGAGAAAACTCAAAAATACTATGTTGATTGGAAAAAGCCATACAAAAGAGTATAATGTTACAGAATTCTATATACATAAAATTCAAGAACAAGCAAAATTAAGCTATGCTGATAAAATTCAGAAAGATGCTTACCTCAGGGGGAAAGGCATTGGATTGGAAAGGCAAGAGTATGAGGAATTTTCTGGGCAATGAAAATGTTCTGTATCTTGACCTCTATGGTAGTCACATGTGTGCACATATATGTAAAAACCCCATTTAGCTCTATACTTTAAATTTTACCACATATAAATTACAACTTAATCTATGTAAAAATGTACATATTTTACTAAAAAAAGAAAAAATGCATACATAATTGTGGTAGAATAAGGCCAGAATAAATTAAACCAGTGTCATCCCTTAAGCAATATCTGACTTTTAAGAAATCAGAATAAAGGTTCTAACAGACACTGTATATTCAATTAGTAAACAAAATCCCTATAAGACGTTATGTAAAAAAGTCTAGCTTCTTTTCCCCTACAAGAAGATATACAGGCAAGTATTCTTTATAATAAATGCTGTGAAAACAGTGTACTTTTCCCAAAGAAAAGAAATAGCTCACTATAAACAAAAAAAAATAAAAATTTTCTATACAGCAATACCTACCTTACAAGAAGTACTATAAAGATTAATAAGGCATGAGAAGCAGTTAACACAATATAGAGCACAGTAAGAACTCTTCACACTGTCATTACAATTATTATGTAACAGCAATAAAAGTGAAACTCTCCTTCCAATTATGCCTAAACCACTTACTGAGAATACACTGTTTAACTGCATATTACTCAGCTACAGCACTTCTCACTCTGGGCTTTTTTTTTCTTTTTTTAACTTTGAAATCAGCAAGTTTCTGACAGCTGAAACATCTGGTTAGATTGGAGAAAGACCAAATTAACTACAATTTATCAAAGTATTCTTTTTAATCTGCTTATATCCTGAAACCATGTTCATTTACCAAAAGACAGCAAATGTATCCTTTTAACATCTCAACAGCTTATATTATTGAAAACCCATATACTAAACCAAACAAGTACATGATCACAATTCAATTTCCTGAAAATCAACAGTCTTAAAAAATTAAAGCAAAGCACAATGCTAAATTATAAAGTCATTTAGTACAAATATTCATAAGAAAAATATTATCATTTACAGTTCTGAACATTATACTAACATAAAAAAAACACAATTTGGCAAATTTAATCAATTTGTAGAAGGGCTTCATTAATAGAAACAAAAAAGTAAAATTCACAAAGGCAAAAACTACTCAAGTACTATCATCCACTAAGAAAACATTGAAGCAATCTAGCAAATCTCTTACTGAACTGGTTTCTGAATAGCTAAACCAAATGCCAACTCAATTTTCTATGTTTAATAGTCACTGGAAACTGCATTAAACTCAACATAAAAGAAGGAAAATGAAGAATTTAGTTCCACAATTTCATAGCTCTACTGTTACTTCCACCAAATTAACTGGAGCAAGTACATCAAAAAGTCAGTTCTTCATATTTCAAAATTTTATTGAAAAACTCATTAATTCTGAACTTAAAGACACATTTTTAAAACATAAGTTTTTTTGTATTATTCCTACTTTGATACGTAACACTTAACAAAGTCTTCTACTTACCTAGATTTTGTCTTATTAACATCTCGTTGCAAAAACAATCTCATTCGAAATTAACTCAAACCTGAAAAAATACATGCAAAGACCATCATTTAGTTTTCTGCTTCAGATAGAAATAAGTACATTTCTATGACACACTTATTGTTTTAAATTAAAAACTGCAAATCTAATTATTTTCTTTATATAACATCTATCTGAAAAAGTCATTCAACTAAAACACGATCATTTTAAACTTTTAGGAAACTTGCTAAATACTACCTTTTTGATGAACTGAGATATATTCAAATGAGAAACTTAATCTTTCTAGTTATCTTTAAAAAAGATTTACAATATGGGGCACCTGGGTGGCTCAGTTGGTTAAGCATCCGACTTCAACTCATGTGATGATCTTGCAATCCGTGAGTTCGAGCCCTGCATGGGGCTCTGGGCTGACAGCTCAGAGCCTGGAGCCTGCTTTGGATTCTGTGTCACCCTCTCTCTCTCTCTGCCCCTCCCCTGCTCACACTCTGTCTGTCTGTCTCTCTCTCTCTCTCAAAAATAAATAAACCATAAATAAAATGTTTTAAAGATTTACAATAACTTATTTTGATTAATTTTAATAGTATAGCAATAATTAAAATCAGTATTTGTTAAAACACACACTTCTATCTAGATGTTTGTCTAATACTATTACATACATGCCAAAAAGTACACCAAAAAGCTGAAGATAAAAATACAGTATGAGATGGCATAAAAGTATACACTAATAATAACTGTAATAATGACTAACAACGATTATTTGCTAAATGCCATGGGCCATTATTCTAGAAGGCAGTATATACTGATACTCTCCTACTTCCTCAATTTAACCTACAATCTAGCATAATGTGACCGCCACCCCAACATTCCCTTATACTTGAAAAATTACCTACCTCTAATTTTTCACATTTCACAAATTCTGAAAACTCAGTATGTCTTATTCTGTACTCTACACATCTCCTCTCCTTATCTGAAACAAGCTTGTTACTCTTTTAAATTCTTATTCCCCAAAAATGGCACCACCATACCTACTGCCATTCCCACCTAGATTACTGTAACTACTCTGTTTCCAGACTATCATCTCAAATTCATCCTTCTCAGAATCATGTAAGTCCTCATTTTCAAACAGCTATCCTGAAGATGTCACATCTATGCTTCAAGTCCTTCAACACTACTCATCAATGATCTCATCCTTATCGATTTATCCCCAATCTTTACTCTCCCATTCACTCCAGGTTTCTAATACTAAACCCCTTCAACTCCCAGAACAGCTCCCATGCACACTCAACTTTCATGCTTTTTAACATGGCAAACTACACTTACTGTCTCTAACTTTGCTAACATATTTTTTACTAGTTTTGCAATATTCAAATATTAGTTTGAATATTAGTTATCCCGAAAGATCCTTCTCTAATTTCTTCAGCGATGTTGTGTTTCTCAATTGCTATTAACAACTGGTGATAGCTCTGTATCAATTGTTTACTTGTGTGTTTTTCTGAACTACAGTGTGGACACACTGAGGCCAAGAAGTCATTCAGCTTATTTCAGCATTGTCACTGGATGGTACGTGGTAAAAGTACAACAATGTAGGCTGAATGAAAGATAAGAAATTTTGTGTTGTATCCCAAAATGTACATAGGGAAATAAGTAAAATTCAGGCTAATGAGTTTAATTCACATTTCCAGGACAAGAGAAAAAAAGTTCATATCACTTCTGAATACAGTAATATTACTTTATGAAATAACTACATCTAAGTAAGATACAACTGACAAAAATCAGACCAATGCAAACTTCTATAGAGTAAATTAATTAATTTCACTGATCATCAGTACCAAGATTTTGGTTCTAAATGTTTGCATCCCTACTGAAAACAAAGTTTGTGGACTATAATTCCCGGACTAATTAAAGTATTGGACTTAAGCAAAAAAGAGTTGGAGAAGAAGGTGAATATGGTTTTAATACTAATAATGTCAATAAACTAGAAAGGTGGTTCATAAACTTCAGCATACATCAGAATCACCTAGAGAGCATGTTATACAGACTGCCAGCCCCCACCCTCAGAGCTCCTGATTCAGTAGTTCTAAGTTGGAGCCTGATAATTTGCATTTCTAGTAAGTTCCTAAGATCATGCTGCTATTTCCAGGGCCACAACTGAGAATCACAGGCCTGGAGTTTTCTACATAATGTCTAGAAGAGACAAGAATATTCTCTCTGCCATCCACTACCACCAATCTTTACCTACACAGAACTGGATACTGTGACCTATTGCAAACTAAACTATAAATCAAAGTGAGAGGACTAAAAGTCCACTAGGAGTTGCTGAGTGTGAAAGGATGAAAAACAATGGCCCTGCAAAAGAGAATGCACATCCTAATACCTGTGAATATTATCTTGTATGACCGCTCCTCCCAAAAGAAAAGTCTTTACAGATGTAATTAGTTAAAAATTTGAGATGGAGAGAATACCCTGGATTATCTGGGTGGGCCCTAAGTACAGTCACATATATTCCTGAAAGAGAGGAGACAGGGAAATGTGACTATACAAAGAGAAGGTGAAGACAGAGTAGAGATTTGAAACACTGGCTTTGAAGATTGCAGCCACAGTCAGGAATATCAGTAGCCACCAGAATTGAAAGAGAACTTTGTAGAAAGTTTCACCATTTCTTAAAGTGTCAAATATACAACTACTACACGTATAATCCAGTCATTCCACTTCTAGGTATCTACCCAAAGAAATGAAAGCATATGCTCATATAAAAACTTACAAACGTTCACCTTTATTTGTAATAGCCAAAAATTGAAGGAAAAATTGTCCACCAACATGTGAACCCTTACAGTTTTACAATGGAATAAGTAGGAGTGAATTAATGACACATGCAATGTATATGAATTTGAAAATTATGCTGACTGAAAAAAATATAGACAAAAAGATTATATACTGCATAAGGGAGGAGCAATAAATATGAAAGGATTAAAAGGGGCACAAGTAAAGTTTGAGGGTAAAGGATAAGTTTATAATCTTCATTGTGGTGATGATTTCATGGGTACACACAGATACGAAATGTATTCAAATTGTACACATAAAACATGATTTATTACATACCAATTACACTTCAATAAAACGGATTATAAGATCACAATATACAAATATTAATAAACTTGGGAAAACAATGAAATCTCTAATTAAAGAAGTTAGAGTAATAATAATGAATACAAAAAGAATATTGTCATTTATAACCAAAAAAGAGTAGAGGTGAAAATAAATCCTCTTTCAACATCTACAACTGGTACTACAATTTTGGTAATTCAATGCATGAACGATGCTTCCAGAATGTCATTAGATATATTCAATGAAACATACGTAACTAGAATCATCTGGACCTCTGAACAGATTGACATATGTAATTTATACTTGCCTAAACTTCTATACCCAAACACAATTCCTCCTGAAATATAATAAAGGTCAACCTGGAACTAAACAAATATAGAATATTAATTTTACATCATGAATCAAAAATCTGTCTGCAAAAACAGCTCCAATTCTACACTTCCCCATTATTCATGCATTTGACAATGAGGCTTTGCAGTTTCTCCCATCAAGAGGTAGAGTGTTTTCCCCTACCCTTAAATCTAGGCTTCCTTATGAGGAAGATCAATAGAATGTAACAGACGTCAGTTCACAAATTCTGAGCTAGACCTCAGGAGACCTTGCATGGTTCTTCTTAGAATCCTGCTACCATCATGAGAACAAGCCTACTCTAATCTGCTGGAGGATAACAGGACAGACCAAATGTCCCACCACAGGCCACCCTAGGGAACTCAGTCAAGAGCACCAACGCCACCTTCCTGACCTGCTGCTGAATGCAGACTCATAAATGAGTCCAGGCAAGACCAGAAATACTGCCCAGCTGACTTACAGACTTGTTTTAACAATAAAGGTTTGTCTTAAACCACCAAGTTTTAGAGTACAAGTAAAACCCTGAATTGCAAGTAACTTGGTCTGTGAGTGTTCTGCAAGACCAGCAAACATTTCTAATAAATTTTAAAACAAGTGATGTCTTGCAATTTGAGTAGTAGGTGACACCGAATATCACATGATCACAACTGAGCCAATGGTTCTTGAATTTGCTTTGCTATACAAGTGCTTTGGAATATAAGCATTTCCAGAACAAATTATGCTCACAAACCAAGGTTTTACTGTAGTCTATTACACAGTAACAGCACACTGATACAACTCAATCCTAAAGAAACCAAATTAAATTATTCTTATCCCTAAGAATAGGGATAAGAATAGGGTTTTTATTTTTCTTAAGCATTTAAAAAAAATTTTAATGTTTATTTTTGAGAGAGACAGAGCATGAGTGGGTGAGGGGCCGAGAGAGAGGAAGACACAGAATCTGAACAGGGGCTTAAACTCACGAACTGTGAGATCATGACTTGAACCGAAGTTGAACACTCAACCAACTGAGCCACCCAGGAGTCGCTAGAAGAGTTATTTTAGATTAACAATTGACCTCAATTTTTGAAGGCAAGGAAAAAAGAGACATAAAAGTCTCTTTTACTCTTTTATTAGCAGTGACTCTACAAAACATCTTGTGAGTTTGTCAATTTCAAGAGACATATAAACTGAGCAAAATCCTTTTTACAAGTAATGTTACCAGTCAACTATTATTTTTTGTGAAATTCTGTTGCTAGACAGCTTTACTAGATATAACCATATAATGAAAATTTTCAGGGTCCTCCAAAATGATCTATGAAAACTATTAACGAGCAATCTGCTATCTTACCTAACATCCTTTTTCCGATTTATGTTAATGGCACCCTGACTGCCCATTAATAAAACACTCTTCACTCAACTGTTAAAGTGGCACCATAGGCCTCCGGACTGAGGGATGAACAAGTGGCATCCAGGCTGATGAGAATTCCTCAGGCAGCCACAGCAATTTGTTCATAGATGAGGAGGCAGGCCAGTGTGGGAAATTGGGAATCCTTCCCAGGATGTTTCCAAGTACTAGGAAAGATACACTCTTCAGTGGAAATAACAGCCATGAGAATTATGTATGTCAGAGCAGCCAGCAGCATCTCTGCCACATCACAACATACTTAGTAATGAAGCCACCATAGAAAAAACCCAAGCCAAAAGCTTTAATCATTACCACAATGACACTATATGCACCCATCAATCCAAACATTCTCGAAATAACTGTAGTAATAGCAGAATAGTAAATAACTTATCAATCCTCCTACTGAAGTACCTACTAGAGAAACTGAACAAAATATTTAAAAAACTATCAATCTGAAGGCACCAAAAAGTTAACACAACAGTAAAGAATGACCTGGCCAAGATCCAAGATGGGATGGAAACCTACTGATACAAACCCAGCATCCAAGGATGTTTCTTTGCCTTGGGGGTTTTTACCAATACAGATGAGGCAGCTGAGAAACTGATCATAATTTCTGACGTTGTTTTAGAGCTAAGGGGACCAAAACAGGAATGCAAGGTTCAGAAATGGTGGGAGCCATACTGAATACTGCCTGCTATTAAACTGAGACTCCAAAGGACTAAACTCTAGTGAGCCAGAAGTAAACAAGTCCTTGCATGTACTGCAGCCCTACCTAAAGACTTTAGTTGAGCAAATTAAAACAAAAACAAACAAACAAAACAAACTCAATCCCTAAAATTTAAATAAAGTAATCCCAGATTGCTGGTCACCCCAGGTGAGGCACAAGCAAACAAAAATTATCTCTGGAAAAAGATAATACAGAATTATTATCAGATTTTAGGCCTGGAGAAGCAGCTGAAAATAGAAATAGAAATTTAAGTGAGAGAACTAGCAGTGAGAGAACCAGAGAAGTAGTGAAAAAATTATCAGCATAAACTTTGCTAAATCACCAGATGACTGATGAACGAAGTATGTAAAGAGAACTGCAGGGGTCAAGGGAAAAAAATCTGGCAGAGGCCAGTATTTTTACACTTGAAAAACAGAGCTGTACTACTAATGCTTTTTCAACAGAGCGCATTTCTCAAGTGTGCACCATTTGGGCAACAAGAAGGTGAAGCCTTACAAGGCTGAAGTGCCAGAGGACAGAACCATAGCCCAGGAGAACAGATGAAAACTAGTGGAATCCCTAGAAGAAAACCACAGGGCAAGCATCAAAACCAGACTATAAACCTCACCCAACAAATCTCAGAAAAACACCAACAGAAACTGGAGTCACTAAAACATGTTAATATAATGTCCAGTTTTCAAGCAAAATTATATCCTACACAAAGAAAGAGGAGATTGTGATCCATACTCAGGAAAATAAGGGGAGTCAATTGATACATTTGGAAACTGGCAAATGGGAACTAAAACCACTACACACTCTCTAAAATGACTAAAATTAAAGATTAACAATATAAAGTGTTGGTAAAATTGAAATGCAAAAGTGTTGATGAGATTGTAAATTGTTACAAAACACTTTGGAAAAAAAGTTAGTATCTTCTGACATTAAACATAAATGTACCCTAAAACCAAGCTATTAAACTCCTGGATATTTACTCAATATAAATGTGTGCATGAGTACACGAGGAGACATGCACAAGTAAATACATAGCAGCATTATCCATAAAAGCCTAAAAAGCCTAAAAAGTAGAAACAATCCAAGTTTCCACAAATAACAAAATGGATAAATTGTAGGATATTCATATAATGTACTGTACTATACAGGCATACCTGACAAGCAGCATGGGTTCAGTTCCAGACCATCACAATAAAGCAAAATAGTAAAGTGAGTAAAATGATTTTTTGGTTTCCCAGTACATATAAAAGTTATGTATACACTATACTATAGTCTATTAAGTGTGCAATAGCATTATGTCTAAAAAAAGTACATACCTTAATTTTATATTATATTATTATATTTTTAATATTTTATTGCTAAAAAATACTAACCATTTTCTGAGTTATCAATGAGTCATAATCTTTTTGCTGGTCTTGCCTCAGAGTTGATAGATGCTGACTGATTAGGGTGGTGGCTACTGAAGGTTGGGTGGCTGCGGCAATTTCTTAAAATAAGACAAGTTTGCCACATCAAATGAGTCTTCCTTTCATGAACTATTTCTCTGTAGCAAGTGATGCTGTTTGAAAACAATTTAGCCACAGTAAAATTTCTTTGAAAATTGGACCCAGTCCTCTCAAACCCCGCTGTTGCTTTATCAAGTTTATATAATATGTAAATCCTTTGTTGTCATTTCAACAATCTGCACAGCATCTTCACCAGGACTGGAGTGCATCTTTAAAAAGCACTTTCTTTGCTCATCCCTATGAAGCAACTCTTCACCTGTTCAAGCTTTATCATGAGATTGCAGCCATTCAGTCACACCTTCAGGCTCCACTTCTAGTTGTCTTGCTATTTCCACCACACCTGAAGTTACTTTCTCCACTGAAGTCATGAACCTCTCTCCAAGTCATCCATGAGGGTTGAATTCAGCTTCTTCCAAATTGCTGTCCATGTTGTTATTATGACCGCTTCTCATGAATTATGAATGTTCTTAATGGCATCTAAAATGGTGAATCCAGGTTTTATTTTTTTATTTTAGAGACAGATAAGAGAGAGTACGCACGCAAGCAGGGGAGAGGTGCAGAGGGAAAGACAGAATCTTAAGCAGGCTACAGGCTCAGTGCAGAGCCCAATGCAGGGCCCGATTCCATGACCCTGGGATCATGACCTGTGTTGAAATCAAGAGTCGTATGCTCAATTGACTGAGCTACCCCAGCGCCCCTGAATCTAGGTTTTCAATTTACTTTGTTCAGATCTATCTTTGGAATCACTATGGCATCTAGTCTTACAAAATGAACTTTTTAAACAAGACTTGAAATTACTCCTTGATCCATGGGCTGCACAATGGATGTTGTGTTAACAAACATGAAAACAACATTCACCTCATTACACATCTTTGTCAGAGCTCTTGACCAGGTGTATTGTCAGTAATATTTACAAAGAAATCTTTTTTCCTAGGAGTAGGTCAAACAGTAGGCTTAACATAGTCAATGAAACATGTTATAAAAAGATGTGCTCTCAACCATGCTTTGTTATTGCATTTATAGAGCACAGGCAGAGTAGATGTATGTAATTCTTAAGGGCCTTACGATTTTTAGAATAATAAATGAGCACTGGTTTCACCAGCTGCATTAGCCCCCAACAAGTCAGCCAGTTCTTCGACGTTTTGAAGCCAGGTAATGGCTTTTCCTCTCTAGCTATGCAAGCCCTAGATGGCATCTTCTTCCACTAGAAGGCTGCTTTGTCAATAATGACAATCTGTCGTTTAGTGTAGCCACCTTTGTTAATTACCTTACCTAGATATCTTCTGAATAACTTGCTGCAGCTTCTATATCGGCGCTTGCTGCTTCACCTTGCACTTTTATGTTCTAAAGAAGGCTTCTTTCTTTAAACCTCACAAACCAAAATCTGCTAGCTCCAAACAGTTTTTCTGCAGCCTTTCACCTCTCAGCCTTTCCAGAATTGAAGAGAGGGATTTGCTCTGTAATTAAATGCTCTATCCCTGAGCTATCTCCCCTGAAGGGCCTTGCTCTGGATAAGGCTTTGGCTTAAGGGAATGTTGTGGCTGATTTGATCTTCTATCCAAACCACTAAAACTTTCAACCATATCAGCAATAAGGCTGTTTCATTTTCTCATTATTCATGTGTTCACTGATGTAGCACTTTTAATTTCTTTCAAGAACTTTTCCTGTGCATTCACACATTAACTGACAAAGAGGCCTAGCTTTCAGTCTATCTCAGCTTTTGACATGCCTTCCTTACTAAGCCTAATCATTTCCAGGTTCTGAGTTAAAGTGAGAGACGTGCAACTCTTCCTTTCACTTAAAAACTTAGAAGCCATTGTAGGATTATTAATTGGCCTATTTTCAATATTGTGTCTCAGGGAATAGGAAGGCTCAAATAAAGGAAGAGAAACGGGAACAGGCAGCCAGTCAGTGGAGCAATCAGAACACAACCAACATTTATTAAGTTTACCATGCCATGGTGGTTTCTGGCACCCCAAAGCAATTATAGTAGTGACATCAACAATAACTGGTCACAGATCATCGTAAGAAATATAGCAATAAAATGTGTGAAATGTTGTGAGAATTACCAAAATGTGACACAAAAACATGACGCAAAGCAAATGCTGTTGGAAAACTGGTGCTGACAGACTTGCAGATACAGGGTTGCCACAAACCTGAAATTTGTAAAATAAATAAATAAAAAAAAGCACTTGCAAGGCTCAACAAAGTGTGATAAAATGAGGTATGCCTGTAGAGCAATGAAACTGAATGAACTACAATTTTATGTGAAAATATAAATGACTCACAAATAATGCTGAAAAAAGCCAAGATCCAATTATGCAAATTTCATTAATAGGAAAAAATATATACCTTAAAAATGTATTTTTAAGTAATAAAAATATAAAACAAAAAAGTGACTACATAAAAGGTGGGATGGTAGCCTCCCAAAGACAAAGGGGAGGCTGATTGGGAGGGAACAGAGTGGAAGGAGTGGCAATGTGTTAAATTCTTGACTAGGGGTTAAGAAGGTATGCACTTCTGAATTCTAAAGTTGTACATTTTTACCATGTGTTATTCTGAGTATTTTTTTCCACATTAAAAACATTACAATATTAAAAATATAGACATTTAAGGCTTTGAATTTTCCCCTGAGTAAAGCATTGGCATTATACTATTTTGTTTCTACTTTAATTAAAATTATACAAATACATTATTTTAAGATTTCAATTAAAGCTTGTTATGAAAATCAAGACTACCCACCACCCCTTCTCTAACCATCCCTCCCCTACCCCTGATTTCTAAACAATGTAGTTATACTTGTATGTGGATTTTTCACTTTGGATCTGACCAAACCTTACATGAGAAAATGAATTAACTCCCTGTATTCCTTCTATATTTTCTAAAACCTCCTCAAAGCCCTATTGAGGATGGCTAGCTGAATTTTTCACAAAAGTGTAAAAGCAATTCAACAGAGAAAAAAATGTCTTTTCAACAGTTGGTGCTAGAGCAACTGAATATACAGACAGAAGAAAAAAGAGGATACCAACTTAAATCTTACACTCTATACCAATATTAACTCAAAATGGATTATAGATTTAAACATAAAATGAAAAACTATTAATCCTGTAGAAGACAGAAAAATCATCAGGATCTAGACCTAGAAAAAGAGTTCTTAGAAATAACACCAAAAGCATGATCCACAAAAGAAAAAACTTGATAAACTGGACTTCATCAAAACAAAAATCTTTTACCCTTCGAAAGATCCTGTTAAGATGATTAAAAAGTGACAGAGTTGGAGAAAGTATTTGTAAACTACAATAACAAAAGACTGCCATCTAAAACAGAATACAGAACTCTCAAAACTCAACAGTAAGACATAAGCAAAAATATCAAAATAAGGACATCTGAAAAGCATCATCTCCATTAAACCAAGAAGAACACTGGCAAAAATAGTGTCAACATTTTCCAAACTAGAAATTAACCAAAGGCTCGCAGCAATCTGGGGAGAATTTATTCAAGAAAGATAGCTATATTTTAGTAAGACCAGCAAACTGTGGCATTTTTATTTTGCCCTATTCCCAGCCTCCCACTCCAGCTTTATAGTAGCTTTGAAAGTCAACAGTCCACAAACCTGGTGAAAACTAACAGCCTGGCAGCTCTATCAGGGGGGCAGAAGAAGGTGGACTGCCTCTACTACTACATTCCCAGAGGACTGTCATTATTTGACAGTCTGGTGGTTTCCTGGAAGACCCCACTCCCAAAGCTATCTTAATTTGACCTCAGAGCTCCCTCCATGCAAAACAAAACAAAACAAAACAAAACAAAACAAAACAAAACAAAACTTTGCCCCAAGGGTATTTGTCAAAAACTATCAGAGGCAATTGTTTCATATTGCAGCTGACCAAGGCAGTGGATAACACTTGAGACAAACAATAAGCTAACCAAAAGAGCTTAAAAAGAAAACTGGGTGCTTCGAAAAGTTCCAAAATATTCCTGAGAATCTAGATGGTCATATGTAAGCACACGTATGTGCACACGCTCAGGAAAAAACTGAGAAGGCCCTAAGCACTCACCTCTGGCTAACGAGAAGCTCTACACAAGCAGCAAGTTAAGAGTAAGGCAAAGTTACAAAATTCTCTTCTGAATGCTGAAGGCCCCAACACACACAGACCTTCTAAACAAAAACTGGGAGACTCACTGATTCCAGGTATTTAAGGACACCTCTGTTGAATTATTAGTTGAACACTAAGCTCACTGAGTAGAGACTTCAGTGGTCACCCATATTAAAGAAAGCAGATTTTACTCAATTCACTTTTGTTTATTATATTAGTTCAGAATAAACAAACAGAAACAAACAGTAATAACAACAAACACTGGGGAGGGGAGAATATCTGATTATCAAAGCTTCCACATTATTAAAAATTTAGTTTTCAACAAAAAAACAGTAACACTTAAAAAAAAAGACGTAAAAGAAAGAATCGTTCATATACATGGGAAAACAAAGACAGTCAATATAAAGTGTTCAAGGAAACACAGACATTAGACTTAACAACCACATTCACAAATCGCTTATTTTAAACATGTTCAAAGAACTAAAGGAAATCTATGTCTAACAAACCAAAGGAAAGTTATGAGATAGATGTCCCACAAATAGAAAATATAAATAGATATATATCATGATAAAGAATAAAAAAAATTCTGGAGTTGAAACGTAAAAAATTTTAGTAAAATTAAAACTTCACTAGAAATTTTCACCAGATTTGAACAGGCAGAAAAAGAAATCAGTGAATCTGAAGATAAGTCAATTGTGATTAACTTCTCTGAAAACAGAAAGAAAAACAAATCAAAGATTAAAAAAAAAAAAAAAGAGGAGTCTAAGATACCTGGGGGACACCATTAAGCATGTCAACATACACATAATGGGAGTCCCAGAGAGAGGGGGAAAGAGGGGGAGAGAGAAGTGAAAAGGGCAGAAAAAATATCTGGGGTGCCTGAAAGGCTCAGTTAGTTAAGCGTCTGACTTTTCATTTTGGCTCAGGTCATGATCTCATGGTTTATGGGTTCGAGCCCATGTCGTGCTCAGTACTGACAGTGTGGAGCCTGCTTGGAATTCTCTCTCCCTCTCTCTCTGCTCCTCCCCTACTTGCTATCTCTCTCTCTCTAAATAAACATTAAAAAAAAAAACACAACCAATATCTAAATAAATGACTGGAAAGTTCCCTAAATATTAACCTAACATCCAAAAAACTCAATGAACTACTATAAATAAACTAAAAAACCAAAGAATCCTGAAATAGCCAAGAGATAAGTGACTTGTCATGTATAGAGATCCTCCATAAAATTAATAATTTCTCATCAGAAACCATGGAAGCCAGAAAGGCAAAGGGAAGACATATTCAAAGTACTGAAAAAGTAATACTATCAACCCAGAATTCTTTAACTACTTTTCAAAAAATGAAGGCGAAATTAAGACATTCACAGATAAACAAAAACTGACAGAACTGGTTACCAGGAGACCTAATATACAAGAAATACTGAAAGGTGTCCTTAAGGCTGAAATGAAAGGACGCTAGACCATAACTTGAATCCACCTGAAGAATAATGAGCACAGTAAAGGTAGCTAGGTAAGTAAATATTAAAGATACAATATAAAATATACATAAAATATATTATATAAAATATAGAACATTAAATAACTTTTAATTGTGTAACTTTTTTCTTCTGATTTAAGAGACATATAGAGACATAATTTGCACGAGAATAATAGCACAAAGGACAGAGAAGAAATGGAGCTATACAGGAGAAAAATTTTTGTATATTATTGAAATTAAGTTGCTATTAATCTGAACTAGATTGAAGTAAAGTTATTAATTGCAATTCCCAGGACAACCACAATGAAAAAATATATAGTGAAAAAAAACTAATAAGGGATTTAAATGGTACTACAAAATAATCTATTTAGAACAAAGGAAGGTAACAGTAGAGGAAAAAAGAACAACAGAAAAAAAACCTTAAGACAAACACAAAACAAGTAACAAAATAGTGGACATAAATCCTCCCTTATCAGTAACTATATTAAATGCAAATAAACTTGACGTTCCAATCAAAACGAAGTGACTGACAGAATGTGTAAAAAAAGACAACCCAATTATACATTATCTAAAAGAGATGATACACCGTAGGTTCAAAGACACTTTTGATTCAAATAAACTGCAAGTAAAAGGATGGAAAAAGATATACTAAGCAATCTATAACCAAGAAAAAGAGCTGGAATGCTGGAATGGCTATACTCTTTTTTTTTTTTTTTTTTTTTTTTTTGAGAGACAGAGGGGAAGGGGTAGAATCTTAAGCAAGCTCCACACTCAGCACAGAACCTGAGACAGGGCTCAATCCCATGATACTGGGATCATGACTGAGCGAAAATCAAGAGTTGGACACTCAACTGATGGAGCTACCCAGGCACGCCAGGAATGGCTGTACTCTTATCACACAAAATAGACATTAAAAAAAATGTTACTAGAGACGACAAAGAAGGACATTTTATAATGATAAAAGGATCAATTCATCAAAAATTATAGATCAGCTATAAACAAATACTCCTAAGAATAAAGACTCAAACATATGAAGCAGAAACATAAAACTGAAAGGAAAAATAGACAACAGACAAAAACAAAAATAGATGGGAGACTTATTTAACTCACTTCCAATAATGGATAGAGGCAGACCAAAAAAAAAAAAAAAAAAAAAAAGCAAACAAAACAACACAAGGAAACAGAAGACTTTAACACTATAAACTAACTAGACTTGACAGGTACAGGATTCTCCACTCAAAACAGCAGAACACTTCCTTCTCAAGTGTACATGAACATTCTCCAGTATAAGCTATATGTAAGGCAATAATACAAGTCTCAAGAACTTTAAAGGAATAAAATAATACAAAGTATGTTCTCCAAACACCAGGGAATGAAAGTAGAAAGCAGTTACAGAAGGAAATTTGGGAAATTAATATGTGGAAATTAAGCAACAAACTCCTAAAAAACAAGAAGTCAAAGAAATCACACAGGAAAATTATAAAATACGTTAAGATTAAAACAAAAGCACAACACACCAAAATTTAAATGATGAAGTGAAAGCAGTGTTTAAAGGGAAATTTAT
Organism: Panthera leo; assembly: GCF_018350215.1. NCBI lineage: Eukaryota > Metazoa > Chordata > Mammalia > Carnivora > Felidae > Panthera > Panthera leo. The sequence continues at coordinate 76,713,971 of NC_056686.1, forward strand.
AGCTATATATGCCTACATTTAAAAAGATCTCAATTCAAAAACCTAAACTTTGACCTTAAAAAAAAACAGAAAAAGAACAAACTAAACCCAAAACAGGCAGACGAAGAAAATAAAGATTACAGCATAAATAAATGAAACAGAGAACAGAAAAATAATACAGAACAATCAATGAAACCAAAAGTTGGTTCTTTGAAAACATCAATGAAGTTTACAAGCCTTCAGCTAGGCTGCCAAGAAAAAAAAAAAAAAAGACAAATTATTATAATCAAGAATGATAAAGGGATCATTACTACTGGTGTTATAATAAAAATGATTATATGGGAACATTAGGAACAACTGTATAGCAACACATTAAATAACCTAGATAAAATGGACAAATTTTTAGGGGGAAAAACTACTGAAACTGATTCAAGAAGGGGTAGAAAATCCAAATAGCATTATAAGTTAAAGAGATTAAATAAGGAAAAAATTTACCAAAAGTAAACCAGGATTAGATGGATTCTCTGGTACAATCTACCTTTAAACCAAACGTTTAAAGAATTGACACCAATCCTCCACAAACTCTTCCTCAAAAAAGAAGAGGAAGGAACATTTCCTAATTTATTTTATGAAGCCATTATTACCTTCATACCAAAACCAAGACATCACAGGAAAAGAAAACTACATATAAACGTCCCTTTTGAATAAAATCACAAAAATCCCCTCTATTTTGTGTGCATGCACACACACGTTTCTAAAGACATACCATCTAGATCCTCTTTGCTTCTCGTTCCAATCTAAATTAATAACTCTCAGACCTGCTGCACAGCCACACTCCTTGGATCTCCCTTCACCATTATTTTAGGTATGCATTCTTTTTACTTATCTCCTGTACTGGATCCTATTTCCTGGATAATCCCTCTTTTTGATTTACCTCATCATTTTGATAAAGTCCACGTCCTCTAGTAACTTCCTGAGATACAGTGCAATTGAAATAAATATTCCAACGACCTCATATGTTTCATAACTTTAGCCTACTCCCACACTTGACAGCTTGGCAAGGTATAGAATTAGTTTGGAAATACCTTTCCTTCAAATGCTTTGAAGGCATTATTCCATTAACAATTACTTTCCATTGTTACTGATTCCTAATCCCTTTTATATGCTTCAAACGTGAAAGCTCTTAGGAACTTCCTTTTATTTCTAATGTCTGAAATTTCACCATGATGTACTTTGACGTGGGTTCTTCCCCCCTAGTCACTATGCGGAGCATTCCGTGCACCCTGTCAGTGTGAAAACCCAAGTTTTTTGTTCACTTATTAATTTCCTCCACACATTTTTTTCCCCATTCTGTAATTCTCATTTTTTACATGTTGAATTCACCAAGTATGATCCTCTCATATTCTTACCTTCTACTTTGTATCTCTTTTTGTCCTGCTTTCTGGAAGATTTCCTCAACTTTATCTTCCAACTTTCTACTAAATATGTAACATTCTAAATTTCTAGCTTTTCTATTAATGTCATATCCTGTACTTCCAATCCTTCTATTATTTCATATTCGATTCTTTTTAAAGCAAGCATCCTTTCTTGCTTCAAAGATAGAATTTATCTTACTTCCAAACATATTCCAGTAACTTTTTTTCTTCTTGAACTGTTTCTATTTCTTTCTCTTTCATACTGAGGTTATCTTCAAATGATCCTTAATGTCATATCTGAAAATGAAACATTTAAAGGCTGTCTATAAAATGCGTTAATGGGTAGGTGTCATTGTAGGATGTGGACCAGTCTGGGCCATTTCTCTGGGTGAATCCACATCTGTTATTATCTGTTGGCCTTTTTTCCTGATCATTAGTTTGCTATAACAGGATTAATCTTCCAACCTCACATCTGGGGTTATAAGCCTGACACCCAGTATTCTCAGGACCAGTAGAGAAAAAGAGGCTGGGGAGGATTCCTGGATGTAGATTTCTAGTCAATACTATTTAGTACGACACCCTTAACCCAAGCTGTGTGTAGAGTTCTCCAGTACAGAGAAGAAACTTGAGGGTAAGAAACCCTCTCCTGGTACCATGAGTGTTGCTTATTTTTTATTATAGACTTTTGGACAATTCTTTCAAAAGTACCTGAAGCTACCAATTTCTGAAGAACCCCAGGATCTACGGCACCAATTCTAGGCCTTTCCCAAAAATAAGCAGAAAATTCAGTTTTCTCAGATCTACAAAATTAGTTACTACGTGTTGCTTTTCAGCCTCCAGAGTTTTCTGTGATCAACTTTTCAGTTTTCTTTGTCCCTGACACCCTATGCCTTTAAAAAAACAAACGAAAACCACTATTCCAATTCTAGTAGGGATAGCAAAGTAAATGAAAGTTTTTTTTAACCCATCATGTTTAAATGAATATTAATCTCATCTGTTTTTTCATGTCATATACTCATTGTTGTTCATTTCTAAATAGTACGAAATTGAAGCTTAAATCCCAACAGGACACAGTTTTCATCATCCAAGCAAGTAGTTAACATCATTTTGGCTTTAATATCTAGTTTTATTGTTTAATCAAAAAAAAAAAAAATACTGGCCTACGCCATTCCTCTTATTTAGAACCCCAAATTCTCTTTGAAACTCAAAACACAATTTTTTAAAAAATCCACAGGAATTTGAAAAGAATGTCGTATTCTCTGTTTGGAACAAAGGTTGACATACGTCTTTTAAATAAAATCTATTGCTATTCAAATCTTCATATCCTTAATTTGTTTATTTGATCTATTAATTTCTGAGAGGTAAATTAAACTCTCTTAAAAAGACTAGTGTTACTAATTTCTCTAAAGAAACATTACTTCATGTTTCAATGCTGTTTATCACACACAATTCCAAGCTGATAGAGTTTAGTTCTAACTTTTTATTAATTAAACAATTTCTTTTTTCACTCATTTTACTCTAGAAAAGGTTTTATCCTTTGCTTGATACTGATGAACTTGTTTTAGTATTTTTGCCATTCCTTTGTTGTTGTTTTTTTAACTTTATTTATTTGTTTTCAGAGAGAGAGCGTGTGCACACTACAGCACGCAAGCTGGGGAGGGGCAGATGAGAGAGGGAGAGAGAATTCCAAGCAGGCTCTGCACTGGTAGTGCAGAGTCTGATATGGGGCTCTAACTTGTGAACTGTGACACCATGATTTGAGCCAAAATGCAGAGTCGAACGCTTAACAGACTGAGCTACCCAGGCACCCTGCCATTCCTTTATTTTTAATGATTTAGATTTCCTACTATGTCTTAGATACAACTCATAAAACTACACACCAAAAATTTTTAATCCAATCTGCAAAGGCAGGGAGTGAGGAGGACCAATTCCTGTTAAATTAAGAAAAAGCTGCTGGAAGGCTATCAGTTAATCAAACTTGACAGGGAGTTGGTAAGTCTTGGAAAATAAGATGAACCAGGAGGAAGGTGGACAAGCAATATCACACTAAAGGACATCTTCTTAGGATGCCATTTCTACCACTATTAATGGCAGAGTCACCATTAAGGCATTCAATGCCATAGCACAAGATTTTTGATCCCATCATAGCCACAAATTATCTCTATCTCCTCCACCTCTTTTCTGTATGAGCTTTTCAGTAGGTTCAATGTATACGGAATAGTCAATCTGGCCTTTCAAACTGCAGCCTCTCCTCAAGCATGTGATGATTTTTCATTGCTTCTCAGCTTACGTAGACCCAAGCAGTGCACAAAGGTGGAAATATGTCTATTTCTAAGAAGTTTCCAGGCACAAATGGGTAGAGACAGGGAAATATTTAAGAGGTTCAGAGGAGGGCTTTCATGCAAGCTTCCTATTCTCATATCAATAGTTCAGGATAATCAGAGAAGAGTGAATAGTTCTACTGTCATCCCATCTCACCCATACTCTTTATACGAAAATACCAATTTCAGAAATGATGGATGGATCTCTACTTCCAGTGACAATAGGTGACAGCCTATTCTCTTTTACTTTAGTTGATGTCTCAACAGGTAACCTGGACACAGTCAAATGTACTTGCCTATTTTATCATGTTGCCAGAAATCTCACTAACTTCTTTACTGAAATTAAGTCTTTATTAACTGTGAGAACAGTTAAAATGTAAACTTGTTAAACTAAGACTAACATACTACCTTAAGTTCCTAGGCTCTATAAACTCCCAAATTCTGTTCCATTTAATAACTCTAAAAAAGGGAAATAAAAAATTTTAATTATTTTACTTCTAAACTTTTTCATATTTTTCTAATTCTTTTCTTTTAAGAATAATTTTGGGGCACCTGGGTGGCTCAGTCGGTTGAGTGTCCGACTTCGGCTCAGGTCACGATCTCGCGGTTTGTGGGTTATAGCCCTGTGTCGGGCTCTGTGCTGACAGCTCAGAGCCTGGAGCCTGCTTCAGAGTCTGTGTCTCCCTCTCTCTCTCTGCACCCCCCACCCCCACCTCACACTCTGTCTCTCTCTCATTCAAAAATAAATAAACATTAAAAAATCTTTTTAAATAAAAAAACAAGAATCTTACTATAAGACACAGTATCCATTCCATTTAAACACCCTTAAAAACCCCAATAAAGACAAACATCTTACATCTTAAATATCAAAAAATGCTACTGCTCAGAGGGAACTATAAGGATTATTTTTTCCCCTACCAACACACTGTGTTCTTCTCAACTATTCCTAAATTTTGAAATAAGTATTTATTTTAAAACAAATTTAAACACTGGTATTCCAGATTATTAATTTTATTATCTATTTTCCCACCAACTCCTATACCAATCAGACTGTCTCTTAAACCATGTCTAAAATATACTATTATAACTCAGAATACAACATTACAATTACAAGCTCTTCTTAATATTCAAGTAATTTTTTTTTTAGTTCAAAGTACTAGCAATTCAGAAAATACCACTACAGCATAACTTCCTTGGGTGTTACTTCGTTTTCAAACCAAACTTAAAAGCTCATCAGTTTTTTAATAGAACAAGGTGAATGTATCCCAGTTAGTGTTAATAATTTATTTGCAAATTGTGTGTCCAAGTAAATTTATTTTCAATGAGACAATAAAAGTGTTCCATTCTTATTTTAACTTTGCATGACAAACAGGAGCCACATAGTTCACCACTTGCTTGATTTTAAAACTACCCATCCTTACTCTTCCCTCTCACCCACCAAGATAATAACCTCCAACTGGCCTTCCTGACTTCAATCTCTTCTCCAATCATGTTCTATCTGGCTGCTAATCTTTCTTTATTTTTATTCATTTATTTCTGTTCAGTGGCCTTAAGGAGTATCCCTTATCTCTAATTTCTAATCCAAACTTCTTTAGATTCCCCCAGCTCGGGCCACATCTTATCAAATTTATTCTTCATTACATTCATTTAAAATAGACTCTATTTTGAGTAAGGGAAACGCTTACATTCCACAATTTCCATCTCTGTGCTTTTTTAACATAACTATTCCCCTACCTCTCCACCAATATTCCTTCCCTCTCCACCAATCTTCATACCACTTCTTCAAAACCTAGATTAGAAAAATATTTTTGCCAAGGAGCTTAATTAATTAGTCCAGTCTTACTAGATACCATTCATTTTATTTTCTGTCAACTCAGTAATTCAAATGCTTCATTATTAAGTGCTCTTCAAGTTGTGTCTTAAATCATAAGTTCTTCAGAACAGGAACCATATCCTTTACTCCATATATTAGCATTCTTACCCTAGTAAGATACTAAGTGAATTCTGTATAATAACTACCCCAGTGAAAACAAGCAAAGGTTGAAGAACATACAACCACAAAAATAAGGTTTTTCTGCATACAAAAAAAAAATCCAATCTCCCAAAACTAAATACAAATATAACATTCATTTTCATCAAAACAACACAAAAACATAGAACATACCCTTAAAAATATTTTTTTCTATCTGGAGAAGTCAGCTCTTAAAGCTCTTAAGGTTGTTAATTAATAACATTCTAGTTGTTTTTGTTTGTGGTTTTCTAAATCTGGCCCAAAAGATATTATATAAAGTCTTAATATTTTGTAGATAATAACCACACTTTTTCAATGTCTAATCTAACCAATTTGCTTTAGCCTTCTGTACTTCATAAATGCAAAACCTACATAAGAGAAGTTGATATATAAGGTTTTATTTCAAGACAACTATAAAATTCTTAGGGCTACAGTATATTAAGCAAACTTACTACATATTTAAAAAAAACAAAACTTTATATATTCTCATTCCATAAGTTCAAAAGCATTCATAATCCAAATGTTAATGAGAAAGTATTTTCATGTCCACTTCTGTACAAATTTACGAAACGTATCTGTTCTTCAAAACTAGGCATACTAGGATGTAAAGATACATATTTTCATTGTTAGGTACTGTTTCAACTTTATAAAATACATATTTGAGAAATAAAAATATTTCTCCCAAAAGCACCAATTGTTGCAGTAGTAAACAAGGCTTCTGCTGCTCAGTATTTATAAAAAACAATGTTGTAACCATTAATTCCGTTTGAAAAACAGAATTGATTCAAGCATTAGAAGTCAAAATCATGATGAATAATTCCACTTCAGTTTTCATTTTGTAAAGTGTCTCTCATGGATTTTAACCATTCAAATGTTTGTGTAACTGTCCTTAAGGTAACATTCTAGGTTCTTTACACATAAATAAATGTCAAAATCTTTCAGGTTAAGAATGCATACACTTAGCTGTAAACAGAAGTACACCAATTTACTCTTATCCCTACAATCACAATCAGAAACACTCAAATACCTTATTAAGTAACCTGCAATGCCTGAAAGCTAACTTACATAATGCCTAGAAGCTACTATTAAAAAGGTTCCAAAAGACCTCTATATTAGGAGGCAATCCAAGACCTCCTCTACCTACTTCTTGGCTATATGCCTAGAGAATACTGTAATGAAAGCAAGCCAGATAACTATGTTATCTGCAGAAGCAATTCAAATCTCTGCATTCTAAACAAATTTCTAGTCATAAAACTACCTTCTGAAGAATCAATATTAATGAAAACTAAGAAACACCTCTCTGATCTTGGTATAAACCACACTGGAAAAAAAAAAAAGTAGAGCTATGGTACCAACCATCTATCATCTGATTACCTCCAAATTCACATAATGCCAAACAAGGACAGAAAAGACAGAGATTCAAGCCATCAACTCTCACTACCCTTGGAAAGGAGGACAAATATGCCACAATCAAGTTCAAATATAAGCTAAACTTATTTATGGTGATAGAGACCAAAACAGTAGTCACTTTTGGAGGGGGAATTGGAAATTTTTTCCATATAGAAAATGTTTACTGTCTTTATCTGAGAAGTCGTGTGTGTATGCTTCTATATAAAATTTCACTGAGGTGTAGTCATAAGATGTGTGCACTTCACTGTATGTAAGTTATACCTAAATAAAACATATAAAAATAACTTACAAAAAATGGTCAAATCTAAAAACCTTTTCTCAATTCCTTTTTGATCATTCTCCATCATACGGCTAATCAGAGAATACCAATATTCCCTAAGCACACTTTTTTCCCCTTAGAAGACCTACAAGACTTTGTGAGTACTCTTCTGCATTTTTCCTGTTCTGCCTCATGTATGTGTGTGTGCGCGTGCATATTTGTGAGAGAGAGAGGAGAGAGGAGAGAGAGAGAGAGAGAGAGAGAGAGAGAGAGAGAGAGAGAGAGAGAACGTAAGCAGGGTTGAGAAGGGCAGGGGGAGGGGGGTGGGAATCCCAAGCAGGCTCCACACACAGCATGGAGTCCACCACGAGGCTTGATCCCATGACCTTAGGGTCATCACCTGAGCGAAAATCAAGTCAGAAGCTCAACCAACTGAGCCACCCAAGTGCCCCTTGTTCTGCCTCATATTAACTCACTTAAACATTAATTTGATATTAACTGCTCATGTACAAGACATGATTAGGCACCCTCCAACATACAATATCTCATACACACACATCCCCCATACTAAACAAATTCCTTAAACTAGATTCAAGTCACTCTATTATCTGATTTCAAATTATGTCTCCTATTTTAATTCCCATCACTTTACAGATTTGTTCTCCAGCAGACTCTTTTCTTAGCTACCCTTTAAGGCTCATTTCAATTCCTACTTTATCCTTTCTCCATATGTGTACAGAACTAACTATATCTGCACTGTCCAATACAAAAGCCACGTCGCTACTAAGCACTTGTAGTCCGGCTAGTCTGAATTGAGATGTGCTTTAATTACAGAACACACACTTCTGATTCTGAGACCTGACGTGAAAAAAATGAATGCAGAATAGCTCAATTATTGGAATAATGTTTTGAATATACTGGGTTAAATAAAATACATTAATAAATTTAATTTTACCTATTTCTTTTCATTAAAAAATTTTTTTAATGTTTATTTATTTTTGAAAGAAAGAGAGACACAGAGTGTGAGTGGAGGAGGGACAGAGAGGGACACACAGAATCTGAAGCAGGTTCCAGGCTCTGAGCTGTCAGCAGAGTCCGACGTGGGGCCCGAACTCAAGAACCATAGGATCATGGCCTGAGCCCAAGTCTGACACTTAACTGACTGAGCCACCCACGCACCCCTCTTTTCATTTTTTAATATAGCTACAGAAAAATTTAAATCACATTTGTAGCACAACAACATATTCCTACTGGTCAGTGCTGCCCTGTACAATTTATTTATAAAAGCCCCACAAATTATATTTAAATATATGTCATCCACCCAATTAAAGTATAAGAATTCAGTATTTTCCCTTTTATAAAGGTTATTACATTAGGAATTACAAATAGTAACCAAACAAAATTAAGTGCCTATTTAATTTTAATATCACTTTTTAAATATTTCTAACAGGGAAACTTACAGCATTTCAAAGTATAAAAATATAGGAAAAGTTGTTTTCACATGCCTAAACTGAAAATGTCATCTACATTTTACATATATCCAATTTTGAGTTAAATGTCTCACCAGGTAGATATTATTAAACCTGTAGCATTTCTAATCCCAAAGAGTATTAGTTCTGATTAACCTTCATTATTTTTCTTCTTGGTCACTCAGTAAAGAAAAAAGGCAGTCTCCACTTTGACCAATATCATTGTACCAATATCCAGCAGCCAAGACAAAGAGCCTTTATATGGTGGTATGAATAAACAATGTGGGCAATATGACACCGCTTAAAATAAGAGTAGGCAGAAAAATGCTTTTATAATGTTTTATAAGTAGGAAATAAAACTTACAAATTGTATAATTAGGTTAAAGTACAGATAGAAAGGAGGGGAAAGCACAGTAGAAAGATTTCATCTATAGAATCAAGATATACCTAAGATTCAAACTTGGCTGCTGTACTAATTACTATCTACATGACCTGAGTTTGAGTTTGTTTCCTTGCATATAAAACGGGAATATATACATCAAACATTATTATAAGGAATACAGAGTAGATGCTTAATGTTGGTCTCATCACCCTTAACTTTAAAAAAATTTTTTTTAATATTTATTTTTGAGAGAGAGAGAGAGAGAGAGAGAGAGAGAGGGAGAGAGCGCGCGCATGAGCAGGCGAGGAGCAGAGAAAACAGGAGACACAGAATCCAAAGCAGGCTCCAGGCTCCAAGCTGACAGCAGAGAGCCCAGCAGAGAGCCCGATGTAGGGCTCAAACCCACAAACCACAAGATCATGACCTGAGCCGAAGTCAGATGCTTAACTGACTGCGCCACCCCGGCGCCCCTCATCTCCCTTTCCTTTAATACTAATGATTATATAATGGTGATAAGAAATGGGTGACTTTTCTCTCCTTCATTTTCCAAACTGCTGAAAATATTAAGCATATCTGAAACTTCTAACTTTTCATGCTCACACCTCTCTGCCACATGAACTTAAAATTACTTTTACTAGCTTTTAAATAAAAAGCTTAAAATCTATGTTGGTGGTGGGGGACATAGGTGGTAGAAGAAAAATTAAAGATACAAGTAAGTTTAAGACCATACCAGCCCAAATACAAAACAAAGTATGGAGAGGAAAACAGCAAAAGGAAATGCTGTTTGAGGAAATTCCCCTGACTCAGACAAAGCAACAAAATGATAACATACCTCTCCTCAATCTAGCTGCTGTTGAATCTAGCTAGCTGAAAATGATAACATACCTCTCCTCAATCTAGCTGCTCAATCTATTCTCTCTTAGCTGGGGTTTAAAAGTATATTATATACAAATACATACAGCCACTCACCCTCTTCCCGCCACTAATGGTCAAAAATTTAAAGGACAGTAAAGAAATTCACAATGTTTTAACCAAGATAAATCAACACATTGGCTGGGAAACAACTTCACATTAAAATGCACTCATTCCCAAGTGCATTTATTCATCAGCTGACAGTACTAAAAGGGAATGTGCTCCTGAAATACTGAACCTGGTTAATAGCTTCTGCTGCTAGAACTGGAGAAGGCACACTTTGATGCCTACATCTAACTTCCTTTATCAACAACCCTCCCTTTGTAGACATGGGTCTAAAAAAGGAACACTAGCAAAAGTATGTAATTCCAAATCACTCGCAGGTGAAAATTTCAAGTTATTATAAAAAAATTAAACAATAGTAGTAACTATTACTATTATTATAAAAGCTAACATTTGCTCAGCACCCATTGTGTACCAGAAAGCTAAGGACTTTACATGAATTATGTAATGTAAACTTTAAGCCTCTATGAAGATTATTATTGTTAAATCCTCTTGCCTAATGCTCACAGAGCTAGATTTTTTAAAGCAATCTCTATGCCCAGCGTGGGCCTGAACTCACAACCCTGAGAGCGAGTCTCAAGAGTCACATGCACATGCTCTACTGACTGAGCCAGCCAGGTACCCCCACCACAGCTAGATTTTAACCCCATCAGTTTTACTTCAAAGCTTACACTTTTAAACCTTAGCTCATCTTATCTCTTTATTCATATACAATTATAAATGCAACTATGATTTCCTGTGTGTGTATATATACACATTTGTCTGTGTGTGTATGTGTGTAATACTCAGCAAATCAACAGTAAGCAACAGGCAAGGCTTTTATCCACCTTCACAAACCATTCAACAAACAAATGGCCATCATTCTCTTTCCAATAAATGGTGTTTTGAAAATACTAGTTATATTATCATCTTCCTCAAGAAACTGATGAAAAAAATATGCATTCAGCTTTCAAATAAAAGGATAAACACCACAGAAGAAAGGATAAAAGTGTTAATCTTTTATAAAAGATAGATAATTGATAGAATACAGATAAACATGCTTTGTAAACTGTAAAGTACTTTCATCCTAACACTTCGTTACATTTTTTTTATTTTAAATTACTCATTTCACTCCTGACTTATTTAAGTTTCTGGACTTTGTACAAAAAGTCTTTTAAAAGCTTTTAAAAGCTGTATTTTCAACTTCAATGAAAGACATACATACTAAAGGCTTAATACCTAAAATCATATTTATCACTCCAACCAACTTCAACTGTACCACAATCTAGACTAATAGAATTAAATTACAAGGAAAAAACCACTTATCTATACTTTTCGCAAAGTTACTTACAAGATCACAGTTCCAAGAATCCCAAATGAAATGGGAAGGCTACAGCTTGCAAACAGAAGAGGTAAAGCAAAGATTAGTAGAGGGAGAGTATAAAGGAAATATCTTAGAAACACTAATCTCAATCCAGCCTCACTTTCCTCCATCCAGAAGTGTGCACTGCTGCTTCTGTCCTGGCATGCTTCTTTTCTTCCCCCTGAGATCCTCTGCTTTTCTCCTCCTGGAAAGTTATGTCACAGGACTTTTTGTTTTTCTTGCTAACATTTCTCAATTGTCAAAGGATGTCCTATCTTGAATCTTGTCCTTGAAAAGGACAAAAACATAGTATCTCCCCATAATTAAGAGTTCCTCCTAAATTCAAAGATAGTAACTCCATAGTTCAAATTTGGCAGATCTTAGAAAAAAATTAACAGTAGAGCAACTACGACCCTAGAGATGAGAAACACCCTTTTCATGGAGACCCCCACCTTCCTGAAGAAAGACCATGAATTTAATTTGCTATTCTACCTTCTAGGTCTCAAGTGATCTTTACACTTATTTTTAAGAGAAGAACAGAAATACTTCAGCCAACCAGCAGGGTGAGCTAGTGCTAGAATCAGATTGATTACTGTCAATTTTCTGAAAATTCAAAGATGTAAATGGTCTGTAATATTAAAAGCAACTATTTCTCTCTATTAACAGACAATACATCTAGAACTGCCTTAATCGTTGCTGTATCTCATAACTTTGTAAACATTTACAGATTCCATCTACAAAACAGTCTTTATTGGGATTAATGATAATAAGTGTAAAAAACTAGAGCTCATTTGAATACCTACCCAAAATATCATAATTGCTATTCTTTATGCTCATGTTTTATTGTATACAGCTATCAATTAAATTAAAAACACCTTTTTAAAAGGACTGGTATAAAATTAGGACTGGATAATTCAGCATACCTATTTCTGAATTCAGGGCAAACTGCTGCCTTTAAGACTGCCTGAAAAGCAATCATGAGAAAAGCATTCCTACAAAAATAAGATCCACTCTTTTCCTTTGGTCCCACACCCTGAGAAGAGTCTAAATAGGTAACCCTAACACTAACAGTATGTCTGGGATAAACCTGATCTTTTCTGACAACCAATCTGTCTAAATTTTAGGTATCCTCACCACTTCTAGTGACTGTCCTTGAGTCTCTCCTCTTCTCATGCTACCCAATACAGTCTCAATTCAACCACACCAAAACTCTTCCTCATATAACTTGAATAACAAATTAAAACTGCAAAATATTTAAGGTTTGCAGATAACACTCACTTTGTAATTACTAATAATCTGAGAATAATCGATTTATCACATGACTAAAATGTAATTAAATCTACTCAGTGTTGAAAATTAAGAAGCAGTTCTTAGAAAAATCAATAATTTAAATGTACCCTAAATGACCAATAAAAGCTTTAAAACCTCAATATGATTTAAAAGTTTTTGTTATATTTGATATCCAAAGAAGTTAAAGAACTGAGGGATCCCACCATAAGTGATTTTGCTACTTTTGAATTTCCTAACAGATCTTACAGATCTACTACTATTCAGTAGTAGTAAATCTTAAAAAGTTGCTTTTAACAAGGGCTAATCTGTCATGTCCATTCACCCAATAAAAAAGCTACCATTACAAAATGAAGGCACTCGCATTACTGTTTTCAGCATCGCATTTCTTATGTAATAATTTGTAGTAATGGCAATTACTTCAAATCTTCCAAGAAGTTCATCAAGCTGTTTTTTTGTTTTTGTTTTTTTTAATTTCTGGGTCAAGACTGCTTTTTGAAAACCTCACAATTCAAAAGCAACATTGGCCCCAAATTATCTGAAATGTCTGTATTTTGTATCTGAAATTATTTCACTGAAAGTCACTTTCACAACTGTATCACCATGTTAATTGAAACTTTTTAACTTATTGTCACAGAAGTTCTCATTAATATAATAGTATCTAATAAGTGTTTTCAAGCACACTTATTTAAATGTTTTATTTTAACCATTAGCTGCAGACAGTCACCTTTTCATCCCACCAACATGATCAACGAAAAGAGCAATGAGGTAGAAGTTGAAAAGACAATTTTCCATTATTCACTAACTTAATCATACTTGGTCCTTAATATATTATAAAACAGTGGGTAAAACTAGGTGTTCCCTGAGATTCCTTCCACTCCAAAACCACATGATTCAGTAATACATTTTGCCAATGTCGATGTATCTCCTATTCGTTAATACAGTAAGAGTGTTCTCTATTAAAAGATGAAAAGTTAAAAGGGGAAAATCTGTATCTGAAAGAAGCAAGGAAAATGAAAGTTTTAAGTCATACTAAAAAATTCAAATTTTAATTTGAACAGATATCTAAAGTTAACAATCCAAATGTGCTTTAACCCTGCAATCACATAACTTACTCTTGTTAATGTGACCTGGGCAAAACATTAGTTGTTTCCAAATTCTGTACTTCAAACATTAGTTAATACCAATATACAAAGTATGAGGTAGCCGTAAATGCAGTGTCACTTTACAATTCTAAAATCCACACTACAGAGGTTTTAACAGGGATATACATATCACTGCATCAACAGTGGTCAAGCCTTCATGTTTCACCTATTAAAATGTCAAAATTCTAACTTTCTCATAAAAACTAATTTTTTCTCACCAAAGCTGTATTACTGCCATCAACTTCCCTGGATACTTACACATGACACTGAAGGCAAACAGCAGGTTTCCTTTGAGTAACTTGAGTTGTCTATTTTTTGAAATGCTTTCCTTCTTCTTGGACCAAAGAAATGTAACTAAACTACTGCAGAGAGGCAATATACTATTAAGGCAAATCTAATCTATCATCCAGATGCAACAAGCCTGGCATTAGAACTGGCCAGAAGAGATGATGGTGTTTTGGTATTCCTGTTGTAATTATTGACTTGTATACAAAACAGGACCATCATTTAGGCCCCCATTGTGTTTACCCCCTTGTCGAGTACTTCTCAATGACCACACAAAATTTGAAGTCTAGACATGAAAGTTTTATAACAACTAAATTTATGTCAATGTTACTTAGGCAGTTCAAGGAAAGTTTTCCACTAATGCTGCTAAACCATGGATGGATCCCAACACGAGAGTCGTCTGTGGAAGTCTCGTAACAAGAAACCTTTAGCTCCACCACCTAAGTTTCCAATCACTGAGAAGGGTCTGGGACAACTCATCTTCAGGTTCACGGGAGAAGTGGAGCACACCTGCTTTCCTCTGGCAGAGATTAAGCTCCCAGGGACACAAAGGCCAGGGAATCAGACCTGGAGAAGCAAAAAGCTTTAGCTGGACACCCACCAAGCCCCTGGCAACCCAAACACTTTGGGCGATTTACCTCTTGCTGTTACTTCCCAGGCACCTAGCGGCATAAGATCTTGCAGAACAGGGAGAGGGGAGGTCTATGCGGTCCCGGTCCCACGTAAGGGGAGGGGTGTGTGCAGTTAATGCCAGAGCTGGCGCTTCTGGCCCAAACCGAGCAGCCCCGGAGAGGGGTTGGTGACTGCTCTCGGACCGCCCCGTTACTCAGTGCGTTGCAATGGCGACCGCCAGGCTCCCCAAGCCGCCGGATCTCGGCCCCTTCCCCCTACTGCTCACTGGCTGCTCGGCTTCATGTGACTAAACAAAACCCCCAAGTCTAGTGCCCAGCTCAGCCCCTTTGTGTCCGCTACCGGATCCTCCGACGCCGCCGCGGAAAGGTTCCCCCCCCCCCCCACCCAATCTCCGCCGAGTCCCGCCCCGCGGCGGCGGCCGCCGCTCACCTCAGGCTCCGCCGCCCCCCGCGGCCGCCGCGGCCGCCGCCTCCCCGAACCCGGGGCCCGGGCTCCTTGTGTAGCACCAACTCCGCCTCCTCGGCCGCCGCCGCCATCTTAGCCTGTGCGGCAAAACGCGTCCTTTTGGATGGCTGGGACCCAGCCTAGGGCGTAGCTCCCCGGGCCCGAGCGCCGAAGGTCGGGTCCCCCAAGTTCTTCCGCCACCCTCAATCCCGCCGCCGCCACAGCCCAGAGGCCCGAAACCCACTCGAGTCCGGGAGAATCCGACCAAATAACCCCTGAAACTCACAGTTTGGTGCCGTGTGCGTCAAACCGGGGCGACGTTGGGAGCGCGCGGCGTCCCCGCGTCACACGCCGCTCTGTACGCTACTCGGCTCCAACGGCCCCCCTCCGCTCCCCGCTTTTCGCCTCCGGCCCCGGTTCCCACGGCGCAGGCGCGCTGCTTTCCCGCCTCTACCGAGCTGCGAGCCGCGGGGGCGGCCAGCGAGGAGTTCTAGGGCGGCTTTGCTCTGGTGGAGCGCCTGGGCCAATTAGGCAAACGGGGGCAGCAGAAACAGTGCACCACTGTTCTCGGGTGCCAGAAACCAAACAAGGTCACCTCCCCCAGCGCTGACCTAATCACTCTCAAGGAGGTTCCCGCCCCAAAGTAGGCACGCTCCAAATATGGTGGTGCCCAAACTCTGCAAGACCCAAGCACTTAGGCAAGCCTAGGCCCTTTAAGGTGGAACAGGCCCGTATTTGATTTCCATAATCACTAGAGTGCCAAAATTCCTTTTCTTGTCCTACTGTTGATGAAAAGAGCAAAGGAACTCAAGATTGCCAGTCACAACTGTAATGGCAGAGGAAGGTTTGGATCTTAAGGGAGCCAATTGTTGGGAGATGTTTGATGGCCAGGCGAAGCATCAAATGTGGCAACTCAATTAGCGGAGCAGGCTGCCCTAAAAGGTGCCCTGGGTTTGGCCCAATTTGATTCTTTCAAATCTCAAGTGCAGGGAGGATACTTTGTCCCTGTGTTACTCATTATGCCAGAAGTCTCCAAATTAAGGTTATATAAGAAGCACTTGAGATACTGGTTAACCCTTCAAAGAATCAGTAGGTCGCAAAAGAGTTCTGGAAATCATCCTTTTTAACAAGCATCCACCTCAAGAGTCTGAGGACA
Source organism: Panthera leo (assembly GCF_018350215.1). NCBI lineage: Eukaryota > Metazoa > Chordata > Mammalia > Carnivora > Felidae > Panthera > Panthera leo. The sequence continues at coordinate 76,730,484 of NC_056686.1, forward strand.
GAGTTACACACACTACACTTTGAGAAACACTGACTTGGGGCTATTCTCTTGCTTTCGAACTGAGCAAACAAGAAGTTGCTAACATGTTTGACATGAACCAAAAGTTCCCAAGGAATCTACTAGTCCTGTCTTAATAAATGTTTCATCTTTTCTGAATCTGTTTTCTTCTTTGAAAAACAACAACAACAACAAAAAAAACCCTTTCATTAGCTTAGCAACCATCATAAACTGTGCTTCTCCAAACCCTCAAGATGTTATTGGCATTCAGAGAAATACACCATATTTGTGCTTATTTGACAAGAATGAGGGACATTCTCTTTCCTGTATGATCATGACAGCAGCAGCAGACATAGATCCCCAAGAACAGATATTTACACTTGCTGCATTAATTAATAATAAAAATGGCTAACACTTTTGAGTGCTTACTAGGTACCAAACATTGCTCCAACTCATTTAATTTCATTACAACCTAATGAGGCAAAGGGAGGCTAGGTAATTTTCTCAAAGTCACGAAGCTCTTTAGACTCTTTAAAATGTGAATTTTCCTTCTGTATTTACACAAATGGGTAAATAATACTATGTAAATGAAAATTTTTTTTCAGCCAATTGAGAGGGGTGCCCTCTGGGTCATTTCATCTGTGGAATCATTAAAATCAGACATTCTCCATTTACTATTAGACTTACAATTAATAAAAATCCTATGTACTATGAAAATTTTCATGACATTGTATCCGTACAGAAGCAGTTACCATAAAAACAAAAAAACAAAAACAAAAACAAAAAAAGCCAACAAACTCTGTTGCTTCCGTTCTGAACGTACACTACCAATTAACTGATGGGCAGGCAGATCTTGCCACAAGCAAATAGAACCACTTAGAAGTCAACCATGATCAGGAACTTGTCTCACTAATGATGCTGTTTGTTGATACTAGAATCCAGCAACTAAATTGTAATGCTATAGATATGGTAGTACAAGTAACAGTGGTAATTATAATAGTAAAAGTAGTAATAGTTGATGAAATTATTTACAAAATAGATGTCAAAAAGCTTGATAAGGGTGGAAAGCTTGAATAAGGTAATGCAAAAAGAACACAAATATGTAAGCAACTGGAAAAATCCAAGGACGAGATATGTAGTACAGTGCCAAAACAGTTAAAGACATTGAAAGGAAATGGCAGTTGAGAATAAACATCAAGATGTTGTAAACAGTTTGACCCTGGGAGAAAATTCACAAAGCACCTCTACTCACTGTAATAAAATAATGCTCTGATAAGTGCATCTGACTAAGAATCTTTTAAAAGAAAGAGAGAAAGAGGAAAGTTATTCCAGTGAATGGAATTACCCAAGAAAAGATCCAAAGTAAGCTGTAGTCTCAAATGATACAGGTGAGAAGAAAATACAGTTTGATGTTGGATAAAAGCAGGTAGTTCTCCACATTCTAGCACTTCCAAATTCCAGGCAAAAAGAAAAAGTAAAAACCTTGATTAATCTACTATCGTAGTAATAAAGTCAAGTTTTGGATTTATCTTAGGGCCTCACTAGTTCTGGACTCCCCTCTGAGTACCGAGACTATAAGGCAGTCTCATTTGTAGAACTGCAAATATTAGAATGTTTGCCAATTGGGGTGGAAGTAGAAGGATGTTTGGCATAGAGAAAGATGAAGTCAATAGAAATCAAGTCTTATATTTAATTTTGTCTCACATTAACATCAGCACAGAGCCTTATACAGAGCAAGCATGAAATAAATAATTGTGCTCAAACAACATTCACCAATTGCTTACTCCATGAAAAGCGCCATACGGGCACTGCAGCAAAAAGAAGACCATTTGTCGTAGATATTTAATAAACAGTAGTTGAATGCAGGAGGAGTTTTTACGGTCCAATAAAAGAACTAGACAAAAAATATAACCAACTCTCAACTTACCAGGGAGGGGGAAGTTGAGGAAATAGATAACAAAGATTTCAAAATCATAGTTATAACAAAACCTTGTAAAACATGGTACAATAGACAGATAGATAGTATACATGTATTTTTTAATATTTAGTAAAAATTACATCTAATATTGAGAAACACATTTACTACTCTATCTCATCAACATATTAGAAGTAGACCATGAAAGTACATAAGCTTGTTCACAGAACACATGTAGAGAAAGAAAACAGTGGACCATGGAAACTTAAATAAAAAATATTTAAGGAATAAGTAGAGAAGTCCAAGAAACAAGAAATGGAGGGAGAGGGGTGCCTGGGTGGCTCAGATGGTTAAGTGTCCAACTCTAGATTTCAGCTCAGGTCATGATCTCATGGCTCATGAGATAGAGCCCTGTGTGGGGCTCTGTGGAGACAGCACGGAGCCTGCTTAAGATTCTTTCTCTCCCTCTCTTTCTGCCCCTACCCCACCTCTCTCAAAGGAAAAAAAAAAAAAAAAGAAAAAGAAATGGAGTGACAGGGGCATAAAAGGAGATTCAGGCACAAGTGTAACATCACCAAAGCCAAGGAAATATTGGTAACGGCTTACCACCATTACAAATAACCTCAATGGCTTCACACAGTAAAGTTTCATTATTATTCAGGTCACACTCCACTGCAGTGAGTGGGAAGGAGAGGGGAGGCCTCAAAGCAGTTATTCTGGCACCTAAGTTCCTTCCACCATTTGGCTTTGCCATCCGCGAAGGTCTTAGAGTCTCCTACTAGATCCTCTGCAAAGAGACAGAGAGTACACATGGAGAATCATGAGTGCAGTAAGTTGAAGTGGCCAAGCCCAGAAGTGGCACAAATCACTTCTCACTTTCCACTAGTCAGCAATTTAATCACATGGTCCCACTTAACTGCAGGCGGAGCCTAGGAAATGTAGTTAGGCAGTGTGCCCTGGAGGAAAAGGAAATGGGACTGGCGAACACAAAGCAGAGGCTCTGCACATCCTGCAAAGATGTAGCAAAGAGGTTATGAAAGATAAGTGGTGTCCACTGGGTATACAAGATCATTGGTGACCTTGGTAAGAGCAAGGTCAGTGGAATGACTCAGCCACGGCAGTGGGTTCAGTAACAAACGAAAAGGAAAGAAGGGGAAATGGCAACTGAGCCACTGGACTCACAAGGCTGACAGACTAATCTGAGGCTATAGGTAAATGCCACTGTTCAAGGATTCTTGGCAACAAACCAGCCAGCTTTCTCCTGGTTAGAAGAAAGCCCTCAGTAGGACTTCATCAAATTTCCACACACATTAAATTTGAGAAATGCCTTTATTGTTTATTTTTTCCACAGTGAAAGATTCCAGATGTTCCGGGATATTTGGTTGAGATCCATCCAAGGAAAAAGGGCATCTGCAATTTCAGCCATCCCATGTGCTTTACTATAGAAAATGAACATAAAATAGTAAGCCAATATATTGCATTATATGTGTTGATTTCTTTAGTAATCAATAATTAGATATAACTGTATAAATCTGTTCCTTTTTACTATATTCTAATAATTAGAACTTTGACTCTGATATCTCTAGCTCAATTTGTAAATGAAATTAAATATCTTCAAAATAAACCTTAAAATCTCTATCATATATTACTTAAATTTTATAAGTATATTGAAGAAGGAAAATTACAACATTTATTTAATTTTTAAAATATTATTTATTTTTGACAGGTTGGGGGGAAGGAGCAGAGAGAGAGGCAGACAGAGGACAGAAAGCAGGCTCTGAGCAGAGAGCCTGATGCAAGGCTCAAACTCAGGAACCGTGAGATCATGACCTGAGCTAAAGTCAGACGCTTAACGAACTGGGCCACCCACGCACCCCAGTAGTTACAACCTTTAAAAATTTTTTTTAATGTTTTACTTATTTTTGAAAGAGAGACAGAGTGCGAGTGGGGGAGGGGCAGCGAGAGAGGGAGACGCAGAATTGGAAGCAGGCTCCAGGCTCTGAGCTGTCAGCACAGAGCCTGACGCAGGGCTCAAACTCACGAACCGAAGTTGGACGCTTAACTGACTGAGCCACCCAGGTGCCTCCAGTACCTATCTATCTTTAAAATATCTTTAATCTATCTTTAAAAAATAGATTTAGGAAAAATTTAGTCTGAAATTAAAATACAGGTTAAAAATATGACACAATAATGTCATCTTCATTTTTCTTATCCATTTCTCTTTTTATTCCAGAACATTAAATTTTTTCTTACAAACTCTGTCAGATGCATTCCTGATTGACATACCTCACTTCAACATAGAAGAATGGTTTTGGTCTCCAGGTAGCTAATGAATTTAATCCTTTTCTACTAGGACCTGAATGGTGTATTGAAAATATAGAGCCATTCTCTTTTCTAATATTCACATGGTGCCTACAATGTTCCAGGTATGTACTGGGCTCCTTGGAAGATATGACAGTAAACAGAACACTCTCGACTCTCAAAAATGCCTTATGGCAAACAGATCAAAAGTCACATGCTCAAAGTGCTGCTTGCATTTTAAAGTTGACAAAGAAAGAGGTCAGCTTATTGTTCAACTAGTGCCTCATGTGATAATGATAATGCCATGGAGTCATTTTCCTCTAGGGTTTGGCTCTTAGCTTTGCAGGTTGGGAATCAATTAGACCATAATTGATCAAGCTCAGGTCCATGAAATATATGAGACAAGTGCATAAATCACATGTTAATATATTAATTTACAGTAAAAGTTTTGACTGCCAACCATAATAGAATTCTCAGACAGATTGATCAACACATTCCCTCCCCTGTAGAGAAGGGTGCCAGGAACACCGAATTACTTGCTCAGTGAGCATGGAATGATATGAAAATGATCTTAACAGATGGTGTCATGAAACTTTGATAGCAAACTGCACTCTGCCATGAAGATGTACCTGTCAAGGGAACTTGAACTGTTAGTCTGTTCTCACCGAGAAAATCACTCTTATTTTCCTTAAAGATATATAACAATATATTAAAACAAAACAAAACAAAGATGGAGGGGCACCTGGCTGGTTCAGTCAGTGGAGCATACAACATTTGATCTTGGGGTTGTAAATTTGAGGCCCATGTTGGATATAGAGACTACTTAAAAATAAAATCTTAAAAAAAAAAAAAAAAAGATGGCGGGGCATCTGGGTGGCTCAGTCAGTTGAGCGTCCGACTTCGGCTCAGGTCACAATCTCACGGTTCATGAGTCCAAGCCCCCATTCGGGCTCTGTGCTGACAGCTCAGAGTCTGGAGCCCGCTTCAGATTCTGTGTCTCCCTCTCTCTGACCCTCCGTTGCTCACGTGCACACACAGACACACACACTCTCTCTCTCTCAAAAAAAATATAACATCAAAAAAAATTTTTAATAAAAAATAAAAAATTTTTTAAAAGATGAAGTGTTTTGTAATCCATATTCCATCAGTTCTATAGCACTTTCTTTTAAATATTGTAACAGCTCTGAAATCAAAATGTTTTACAAATCTTAGATTGTAAGTGGCAATTTTTTCTTTTTTAGGGGTTCATAAAATAATGGCATACCTTTCAATTGGCAAGGCCTTAGAATAACTGACATTTTTAGAAACTCCTCAAATTCTGTTTTGGTAAGGTGACTTTCATAAACTCAGTTGCCCTAGTATATCATTACTTACTAAGTTTAAAACCTATGTCAAGCTTTTGTCTTCTCAATTCACTTGATCAGTTATAATTGGGCTATGTTCCCAAAAGATACAGAATATTGAAGGATAGTTCATACACAAGCACTTTCTTTGCTACTAAAGTAACCCAGAAGTAACCTTCATGGGTTTTGTTACCACTTCCCGCTGCAGGACAGATAAAACTGCCCCAAAGTTCCTTAAGGGATACTTAAGAACAGGTCCTACCAACTACCCATCACTCCCCTGATATGACGAGCTATCTTCAGTGGCTATAGTGAGCCTTCTGCTGGAAATGACTGCCTTCCACACAGCACCACCATTTTTTTTGCCAGGCACCTCCATAGCCTAGCTGTCAATCTGGAATACACATGGTGCTAAGGCAGCGCTGGGACCCCTAGTCTAAGCTTCCATTTCCATGGACTATTTTTTTTTAAACACCTACCACATGTCAGGCCCTTTACTAGTCACTGCAGAGACTGTAGTGAACAATCCACATGCTCACTACGTACAGCTGTGGAGTTTGTGCACTACACAAAGATACTCAGCCAAGCAGGAAGTGGAGGCTAAAATCCAGCCTGTTTTCCACTCACCAAATCGTGCCTATAGTGCAGGGCTGAATTTTTCTTCAGGAAAGGATGCTGTTTTCCTCCTACAAAAGTGCCTTTCCTTGTGGAGCAATCCTCACACCTGTGGGTCTGCACTACACATTTATAATTCTTCTGCACAAAGCACCCCCAATTTTTTTAAGTATTTATTTATTTATTTATTTATTTATTGACAGAGAGAGAGAGAGAGAGAGAGAGAGAGAGAGAGAGAAAGTGAAAATGGGGGAAGGGCAAAGAGAGAGGGAGGGAGGGGGAGAGAGACAGAGAGAGAGAGACAGAGAGACAGAGAGAGAGAGAGAGAGAGAGAGAGAGAATTCCAAGTAAACTCCATGCTGTCAGTGTAGAGCCAGACCCAGGGTTTGAATCGTAAACCATGAGATCATTACCTGAGCCAATATCAAGAATCAGATGCTTAACTGACTGAGCCACCCAGGCACCCCTAGAGCATCACCTTTTTAATCTCTCTGCCAGAGAGTCTTTCTTGGTGTTTCCACTTCACACAAAGGGAATTGATAGGCTACTTGGTCCTAAATACTCAGTCTCTGCCCTCAAGGAGCTTACAGTCTACTGGAGGGAGATGAACGAAGAAAAAGACCATTGGGGTGTGTGTGATAAATGTAAGACAGAAGTAAGCACACAGTAGGGCCTTGGAAACATCAAGGAGGAGGACCTAAGCTAGTCTGGGGGATCAGAGAAGGCTCTCCTTGCCTGGAACCATCTTTCTACTCCTTCACCTGGTCTAACTCCTATTCACCCTTCAAGCTGCAGTTGAATATCCCTGTCTCAGAGAGGCTTTGCCCCACTCCCTTACTTCACACCCACATACCTCTTTGTTTTCCCTGTGTTATACTTGTCTTCTATGTACAGTAACCCCCACCACGACTGAACAAATAGAGCCCCCAAATTCGATTTCATCAATTACAAGTTCATATTATTATGAGATTAATGAAACAACTGGAGTGAGCCTGTATAATTTGCTGGCTAGAGTTCCAGAGGTCTGGCTGTGTGACTAAAATTCATCCTCGACTCAGCTAGAGTTTGGAGCAATCTGTTGGTACTTAACCTCTCCAGCTTAAATATAGTGGGAGTGATTCTAGGTCCTGTAACTATCCAGGAATTCCAAAATCACAGCACTGATTCTAGGAATCTTTCAGTTACTTTCAGTTACTTTCAGTTACTTGGCACCCATTTCACTTACTTAATCCAGGAAGATTGGGTCGAGAGAATATTGGGAATACAAAATCCCACTTCTTCCACTTCACCTTGCCTCTCTCCACCCCAATTTAAGAATGTTAGTCTAACTTATTTGAAAATGGAAACTGGGCAGAGGACAGGATTAATGGCCAGATGTATCACACTGGTTTTGCATTATCGGGGAACATGATTTTATTAGATGTTATTTTCTACATCATTGTAGATATGGATTTTACTTACTAAGACTCACAAGATAAATACTTGTTTATGTCCTTTTCCTCCTGTAGACTCTATGCTACATGAGGATGTTAGATATCCATATTGTATCTCTTACTCATAGTGCAGTTTTTAACTCATAGTAGTTGTTTAACAAACATTTGCTGAACTGAGCTGATGTTATAGCTAAGCTAAGATTTACAAGACTTCTAAAAGCTAGCTTGGGGAAAAGAGCTGGAGGGAAATTTTCTATGTAGAAGGAGCATATGAAAAATACCTATGAAGAGCAAGAGAGGGTGGTATGTTTGGGGAATGGCACGCAATTCACATGGCTAGAATATAGCGCACAACTGGAGAGTGGGGAATGCTAAGAATTGAAACTGAAAGGGAAAGCAGACGTTGGATCTCAAAGGTCAAGAATCTTGGACTTTACCCTAAAGGCAATTAGGAAATGACTGATGAAGTTTTCAAAGGAAATTATAAGATTAGAAAGGTCTACTATGTAAAAAAAAAATTATTTTATTATTGTTTTAAACTTTTTTTGTATTTTTTATTAAGTCGGCTCCATGCCCAACATGGGACTTGATCTCACAATCCTGAGATCAAGAGTTGCATACTTTACCAACTAAGCCAGGCAGGCACCCCCTTAAAAAATTTATTGAAGGGAGTAAAACTTCAGGCAGAGAAAGAGTGGAATATTTTCAGGATAGAACGTGGTGCCCATATAACCATAGCACATGTTAAAGGAAACTGTCCTGCCCTCAGCCCACATGGATAGTTCTCAGCAACTCTCCTTTGTACTTTGTGAGCCTGCTCCCTCTAACACTTGGCTGCAGTGACTGGCCAATTCATAGGCTGGCAAGTGGTCTATGATGTAACCAGCATGGAAAATACTAATCGCGATAGTGTGGCAGTGTGGCATTGTGATAGACAAATAGATAAATGGAAGAGAATAGAGGGCCCAGATATAGACCCACAAATACATGGTCAATTAATTTTCAGCAAAGGAGAAAAGGCAATTCAGTTAAGAATCATCTTTTCAACAAATGATACTGGAAAAAATGAATATCCATATGCAAACTTTGAATCCATATATAAAAATTAACTCAAAACAAATCATAGACCTCATGTAAAACCTAAATTGGAAAACTCCTAGGGAAAAAAAAAAAAACCTTTGTGAACTCAAGTTAGGCAAAGATTTCTGAAATAATGACACCAAACACACTACTCATAAAAGAAAAAAAATGATAAAATGAACTTCATCAAAATTAAGAATTTTTGTTCTTTGAGAGACTGTTAAGAGAATGAAAAGACAACCCACAGATGGGCAGAAATTTTTTGCAAACTTCCTAATTGTTAAAGGACTTACATTCATAACATATAAAGAATTCTCAAAACTCAATAAGTAAACAAACAACCTGATAAAAAGTAGACAAAAGAGTTAACAGTTACTTTGCCAACAAAAGATATACTGACACCAAATAAGCCCAGAAAAAATGTTCATTAGTCATTAGTGAAATACAAAGTAAAACCACAAAAGAGATACCACAATATACCTGGAAGATGGCTAAAATTGACAAGACTGACCATGCCAAGTGTGGCCCAGGATATATAGCAACTAGAATTCTACTACGCTGCTCGTGGAAACGTAAAATCATACAACAACCTTGGAAAAAAGCTTGGTGGTTTCTTTCAGAAATTAAACATACACACCATGTAGTTAATATGGTTCATCCCTTTCACCCCTGAGTATTTACCCAAGATAGAAGAAACATACATCGACACAAAGGCTTATACAAGAATGTTCATGCTAGCTTTATCTGTAATAGCCCCAAAAGTCCATCAGTAGTTGAGTGCATAAACCCAGCCACCCAAAAGAATATTTAATGTATGATTTTCTTTAGGCACAACTCTAGAAAATGCAAACTAATCTATAGTGACAGAAAGCGGATCAGTGTTTGCCTGCCATGGAAGAGGAAAAAGAGACAAGGGTGGAGGTAAGGGGTTATAGAGGGACACAAGGATATATTTGGAGGTGATGGATATGTTCATTTCATTATCTTGATTGTAACGATGGCTTCGGAGGCTTACCAAATTATATACTTTAAAGATGTACAGTTTATTGCTTCAATAAAAGAGTTTCAATAAAGAGATTCCATGAAAAACTAAAAATTTTCTAAGAGATAATGGAAGGAGTGAGTTCCTTGAAGGAATGGAATAGAAGGGTATTAAGATTAGACTTGGACAGGGAGAGATAACACCCCCATTTGACACATTTCTACATGAGGTGTCAGGCAGATGAGATTATTTCTTTTGCTAGATGTTATCCTCCAATTTCTCTGTAAAGTTGGCAGCAAGCCTTTCCATACTAAGTGACCTGAAGGAGGCAGGCAGAAGGCTGGAGGATAGTGGAGCAAGTCCGAAACAGCTGCTGCAGAGAGTGAGTGAGCCCAGACATTAACATTTGGACATCATCGGGGTTTCCGTTGATATTAGAGAACAAGAATGTCTACTTCTGTATAATTATGTAATTTTCTCTAGCACAAGTCAGCAGTACAAGTGAAGGAACAGTTCTCTCACTTCTCTGAATACATCTTTCAGAAACTTCTGAAATCTTTTGAGCACTCAGATTTCTATAGCATCTGTTCCACCATTTTGTCAGGCATATCAAGACATTTTTCGTTCATTCATCCGTTCACCCAGAAAATATATATTGAGTCTTTTGACTCAGGTATGAGGCATCTAATGGCAGTGAAGATACAATAGTCTAAATAAATACGGTCCCTGCTTTCAGGCTTCCATGCCTAAATAAGCAATGTGCTCCCCCAGGCTCTACTGTGATCCCTCGCAGACTTCAGGAGACCACACGCTACCTAAGTATATAGGTCACCATGGGACTCACACCAGTTACAGATCACTTGACCATCCATGATCAAGGTGATTCCATCACATGACCCCATTTTCAAACTGGACTCAATTATGTTCCTTCTTTCTAGGGTGAGTATTGTGAGCTGGGAGAAGTATATGGCCAATATTGAATTCCTAGGATCTATAGCTAGAGACCCAACGGTGAAAGGAAGTATACACAGCCATCTAGTACACTGTCAGCAACAGCTCCAGGTATTTTCTTCCCTTGAAATTCAATAAACTTTCACAATGACCTTCCACTAAAGATGAATGCTGACCTGGTATCTCACTCAGTTTGGATAACAGATTATTGAGAAATCTTTACATATTAAATAATGTGCCTCTACTGCATACAATGAAAGTGACACATTAAATTAGTTTCTTTGCCTTCTGAAAAGAGAGATATCAGATGTATAATAGTCAAATGCATACAAGTGTGTATTTAGACGTATTGACCATTGGGTTAGGAATCCCTTCACACCGCTTTGAAGGAAGACAGAAAAGCAAGAGTTTCTTCCTACTTTTGTAAATCTGTTTTCAGTAGAGTATGAAATCTTACATGAGCTCATGTTTTGGGGCCAGAATCCAGGGCACAGTGGTCACCTAGCTGACTGTCAATATTCTGTCTGTGAGAGCACTAAGAAGAGACAGTTAACAGTAATAAAAGAAAAAACAAGATATAAAAAGATATATGCATGCTATTTCCTCTACTGTTGTGATCCAAAAAATTAAAATTAAAAATATACACAGATGCATAAGGGATGTTTCTTTTAGTGAAAAGGGGAAAAATGAATCCCCAAGGGTTGAAGATACAAATTGATGAGTTTGGCAGTAGGTTTTGGAAAAGAGCAGTGATAGCCAACCTGACTAATAAGAAAAAAATGTTGCAAAGAAGCCCTAGGACCAAAAAAGCAACTTTTTTTTTAATTGCACAGGAAGACAAAATGGTCTTGTAATTGCCCCTGAGGGAAGCTTTCTTGTGACAATGAAAATTTTCCAAAGGAACAAAATGGAAAAAGGGGACTCTTCTGCAATATCCCTAAAGAGATCAAGTATTAATCTCTTTATCCCTATGGGTAATAATAAAGTTTTTAAGTTTAAAACTTTTTTTTATGTTTATTTATTTTTGAGAGACAGGGAGAGACAGAGGGTGAGCAAGGGAGGGGCAGAGAGAGAGAGAGACACAGAATCCGAAGCAGGCTCCAGGCTCTGAGCTGTCAGCACAGAGCCTGATGTGGGGCTCGAACTCACGAACTGCGAGATCATGACCTGATTCGAAGTTGGACGCTCAGCCAACTGAGCCACCCAGGCGCCCCAATAAAGTTTAAGTTTATTTTTATTTATTTTGATAGAGAAAGAGAGAGAGAGAGAGGAGAGAGAATCCCAAGCAGGCTCCATGCTGTCAGTGCTGGGGCTGACACAGGGCTCAAACTCACAACTGTGAGATCATGACCTGAACCACAATCAAGAGTCAGATGCTTAACTGACTGAGTCACCCAGGCGCCCCAATAATGAATTTTTTTATAGGAAAAGTAATCGTGTACCAGATATTTCCCTAAATCAGGTCAATGCACAAATTCTCCACGTAGCCATCTGTGGTAAGGAATCTTGCATAGATTCCAGGATGATCACCATTCATAAATGGGTGTAAAGGTCATATCTAGCCAACTATTAATATTTTGCAATCTATGCAAATCTATGTGGCAGAAGAAATTTCTGAAATGGTAACAGAAAACAAGAGATGATCCACGAATTAACTGTAATTTGATCAGCATCCACCTGCCCCACCAAATGAAGAAGATTGGTGCTGGGATTCATCATTTCCCCCAGCTTTTTGAAACCTTAACTATTGAGATAGGGAATTCTGAGAAGTTTATTATTATAAGTATGTTCTTAGTATTTTTGTTTAGATAAATAATCAGAGAATACTTATATAAATAATTCTGAAACATTCTTTTTTTAATATGTTTTTTAATGTTTATTTTTATTTTTGAAGGAGAGAGAGACACAGTGTGAGCAGGGAGGGCCACAGAGAGAGGGAGACACAGAATCTGAAGCAGGCTCCAGGCTCTGAGCTGTCAGCACAGGGCCTGACGTGGGGCTCGAACTCATGAATGGTGAGATCAAGATCTGAGCCGAAGTCAGGCGCTTAACCAACTGAACCACCCAGGCGCCCCAATTCTAAAACGTTCTTAAGACGATTACTTTGTGAATTCTTTATGATGACTTGTGAAGAATTTCCCTTTCTCCCATAGACAACTTGCTGTGTCTCTCCTCACTCATTCATTGGTTTGTGTCCAGAAGGACTGGCCTGCAGGGCCTTTAGGCAACCTTCATGAAAATGGTCTTACTCAGCTGAGCTTCCGATGGGTACTTGACATCCGTGAATTTATGATTTTCTTCTCTGTCAAGTGCCAGAGTACAAATATCTGTGTTGCTGTGATTGTCAGCCAAGTTTGGGGCTACATCACCATCAAATGAATTCAGTCAACTATTACCTATCAAGTGCTACTGGATGCTGGGAATCACACTGTTCCTGACACTGGGCATAATTCTGCAAACAAGATCAACAAGGTCCCGTCTTCATGAAGCTTTCACTCTAGTATGTTGACTATAACTCAACACGAGGGGTTGATGTGTAAGAAATCACTCTGGCCCTTCAAGCAAAGACTTCAGAGGTAATCCTATGAGTAAAGTGGGATAAGAACTGTTTGGAAAAGAAAAAAAAAAATGAAATTAAGAGTATTGAACCCAAGACAGACCTCCTGCTTGGGAAGCCAAGGTTTGCTCAGGCAGGCAGGCTTAGGGGAGGGAATAAAGAAAAAAACCTATTGTTTGGCAGGTTGGGTGGGCAACTCAGTGGGGGCTCAATCGGACCCAGAATAAAGCATTCTTGGAGTGAGAGCATATTGTTGCTTATGTGCTATGATTTGAGATGAATTGGGAATGCTGCCAGTTCAAAAACGTCTCTTCCACAGATGTCTGGAAAATGTGAATGTTTACTTCTCTTGGGAGAAGTGGTGGTTAAAAGCATGGACTTTGGAATCAAGCAGATTTATTTGTGAATTGCAGCTGTGTAATTTACTGACTATGTAATTTTGGAGAACTTACTTTTCTCTCTTAGCCTCAGTTTTTTCATCTATAAGATGGGAACAGTCATGCCCCATCGTAGGGTTTTTATAAGGCTTAAAAGAGTTATTATAAATCAAGTACCAACACAGCGCCCAGACACAGAAAAATATTCAATAAATGATAGATATTCTTAATCATATTTCTATTGATTAATTTACTCATTCATTCAACGAACATTTATTGAACAACCACGATGTGCCAGGTTTTGTGCTGGTCATGATATACCAGGAAAGATACTCATGGAAGCAACAGACTACAGTAAAATGTGAAAAGTGTCCTAGGAGACAGTAATACATTGAAACTTTTTTTTCTCTTTCCCAAAGCAGAGAGGAGAGAGAGGACATTCCAGGGAGATGGGACATAAAAGGCTCAGTAAATGAAAAATGTTTTAGATCATTTCTTCCTAGAAACAGATGTAGATGTTAGAAATTGGGCTATCAGTATAAGAGGATACTTGCTCCTAAAAACACTGGCTTCGGTGACACCTTACTCTCCTGGTTTTTCTGTAGTCTCTCTGGTAGGTCTGTCTCAGTCTCCTTTGTGGTGTCTTTCTCCTTTACCATTATATGTTGGAGTTCCTTAAGATTGTCTGAGATGATTTTCTCACTCTGTATACTCCTCCCCTTAGGCATCTCATCCATTACCGATAATATCCTAAGGATTTTAATTACCACCCAAATGATAACTCTCAAATTTGTGTATCCATGTCAGATCTCTCTTATAAATTTCTCCTATTTCTGACTCATATTTCCAGTTATTTAGTGAATATCTTCACTTGGTTGTCTTAAAAATTAGAATATGCACAAAATTAGAATACCCAGAACTAACTTATCTCTTTTTTCCTTTGATGTTTTTATTTTTTTTTGAGAGAGAGAGAGACGGAGAATGAGAGAGAGAGAGAGCGAGCAGGAGTGGGGGAGGGGCAGAGGGAGAGAGGGAGACACAGAATCCAAAGCAGGCTCCAGGTTCTGGGCTGTCAGCACAGGGCCTGACATGGGGCTCCAACTCACGAGCCATGAAATCATGACCTGAGCTAAAGTTGGACACTTAACCAACTGAGCCAACCAGGCGCCCCTAACTTATCTCTCTTCCAAAGCCCTTCCCAGTGTTCTCTATCTCAGTATGTGCACCATTATCCACTCAAGTACTGTCCAAGTTAAAAACTTGGCAGTCATTCCTGACTCCACCCTCTCCTTCATCACATTTAATCAGTCATCAAGTCTATTCCTTCTACCATCTTCAATATGGGCCTCAAGTCTACCTTGCCAAGTTCATTGCAACCACCATAGTCTACCTAGACCTTCAGGTCATCTCCCCACATTTAGCCTCCTACATCCCCACCCAATCCAGTCTCTAACAGCAGACAAGAAGTGCAAATATATAGGCCACTACCTTGCTTAAACACTTCAAAGTCTCCTCATTGCCCTTAGGATAAATTCCAAACTCTTTACCAAGCTCCAGTCATTCTGTGACTTTCATTTTCTGGGACACACTATCCAGGGTATTGCTTGCCTCATAGGTTTCCTCACTTGTTGTGCCCTCTGCCTGGAATGCTTTGCTCTCCTTCTCTTCACCTGACTGCTTAGTCATCCTCCATGTCTCACCTAAAGGTCACTTTCCTCCCTGAAACCTCACAACCCTCATTCTAGGGTCTAACTCCCCTCTGACTCTGGTGTTTCAATATCGTGGATACTTATCAAGAACCTTCTATGGGCCAGATACTGGAAATGGAACCCAAGGTACATGTTAGCAAGGGAAAAGAGACATAGTACCTTCCTTACATAGCTCAGAGCCTTATGGGAGAGACAGAAATTACCAAACAATCATACATGTAAATGTAAAACTGTAACAATGAAAAGGGCTACGAAATAGAGGTACATGATACTTTGAGAGGACTTGGCAGGACAGGAAAGCATCCCCAAGGCAATGATGATTGATCCAGATGTGAAGGTTGAAGAGGAGCTAACAGTGAGCTGGATGGAGGAAGTGAGTTGCCTTCCTGAAGACAGCATATCCCTGAGGGAGGAGGGATTTAGATGCATTTAAAAACAGAAAGAAGGCCAGAATAATTGGAGAGCAAAGAGCAAGAGGACACCCATCAAATGTCCCAAAGCAGAAGATGGGGCCAGACTTTGCAAGACTGTCAGGGCTATGCAAGGGATTTGAGTTTTTAACACTAAGAGCTAAGAATAAGGGGGAAAGTAGAAAGGATGAGAAGAAAAATTATGATCAGATTTGCATTGTGAAAATGATCACTATGGATAATGTGTGGAGAACAGGTAGGAAATAGGTTGTCCTATAAGAAAGAGATTGTCCTTCTGAGGGGAGGGCTGCAGTGGTGTGGTGCTCCCTGGGACCGGATAGGTAAATCCCCCTAAAGCTGGGATTCAGAGTTGTGAAACTCATTTTTGCCATGTACCTAAGTCGCATTCTTCAACCTGGTCTTTATCAGTACTAAAGCTGATCTCTGTCTTTCTGAGTCTTAATCTACTTCTTAATTTATTCAGATCTCAGATGGGATTTGGGGGAGGGAGTAGACAATGAATAATGTCTCCTCAATTTCTAGCTTAATACAGCTGCATGATTTATGGTGCCATTCTTTTTCCTTCTTCCTTCCTTCCTTCCTCCCTTCTTTCCTTCCTTCCTTCCTCCCTTCTTTCCTTCCTTCCTTCCTCCCTTCTTTCCTTCCTTCCTTCCTACCTTCTTTCTTTCCTTCTTTCCTTCCCTCCTCCTTTTCTTTTTTTCAAATGGGACAGTCAGAACTCACAAATTCAAATTTGGGGACATGTTGAACTTGAGATAACTTTAAAATGTGATATGGAAATGTCAAGTAGGCAACTGTATATACAGGTCTGGGGCTTAAGGACACAGCCTAGACCAGAGATAGAAATTTGGGTGCTGTCAGCACATAGGTCAATCATGGGCATGGATGAACTCACCCAGGGAGAGATTATAGAGAAGAGAAGGAAGTTAGGCCTGAGCGTCAGTGAACTAGAATATTAAATATCCAGCTTGAGGTAGACAAGTCTGGGAATATAGGCCAGTTTGTTGATATTGGAGCAGTTCCAGACCTCAGAGAGGAAGGATTTAGAAGATGAGCAATGGGGAAGGACTGAACAAGGGGCAAGAAAACACAGAGCCTTATGAAGATGACAATGCATAGAGATAGAAGACCAAAGGTGGGTTTATATTTTGGGCAGTGAACACAGGGCTCAGATTTAGTCTCAGAGCTTATAATAATGTAATTATTTATCATTATTTGTATAATGCATGGCTTCCCCTCCAGATAAAGACTTTGAAAGACTCTCATTTCTTGGTCGCTGATAAATCCTCAGCCATATCCAACAGCACAATTCCTAAAATAAAGTAGTAACTCAATATCCTTTGATATTCCTACCCCTTTATTTACTGATAAGATCTGAGAAAGAGAAACCCTACTAGCATTTCTTAGGGTAAGCACTAATTACAGGCATAAAGAGAAAGGGGCTGGTGAGAAGAAATACATGTTTGTTACTTAGTGCATTCCATACTGACTAAATGTACGTTCTTACCCATTAGTATTAGCCAGAACTATTCTCCTTTGGTGTTATAATTATTTGAATGCATGGATCCCCTCATCAAATAATTTGAAATAAATCTTCAGGCCCCCCCAAATATATCTTACTCAAAAAATCATAATTGCAACTATGTCAAAATATGCATTAAAACAAGACTGGAAGGGGGTGCCTGGGTGGCTCAGTCGGTTATGGGTCAGACTCTTGATTTCAGCTCAGGGTTTGCGAGATCAAGCCCTGCATCAGGCTCTGTGCTGACAGCGCTGAGGCTGCCTCAGATTCTCTCTCCCCCTCTTTCTGTCTTTCTCTTTCTCAAAATAACTAAATAAACTTTAAGGAAACTGCTAAATTGTTCCTAAGTAGCTGTAACAATGTGAGAGGGTTTCAGTTTCTTCAAATCCTTGTCATCTCTTAGTATTGTCAGTCTGAGATTTTAGCCACTCTTTCAGTGTGTAATGAAATCTCATTGTGCTTTTAATTTGCACTTACCTAATCACTAATGATTCTGGGCATCTTTTCATGTCCTTATTGTCATCTGTGTATGTTTTCAAGGAAGTAACTAAACAAACCTTTTGCCCGTGTCTTTTATTGGGTTGTAGGAGTTTTTAAAAATATATTCTGGATACAACTCTTTTCTGAAATACGTGTCTTGCAAATATTTCCTCTCAGTCTGTGGCTTATCTCTTAGTTTTTTAAATGGTACTCTTACAAGAATAAGCCTATTTAATTTTAGTAAATTTAAATTTATCAATTTAAACATTTTATTGTTTGGGGCACCTGAGTAGTTCAGCAGTTAAGCTCCTGACTCTTGATCTCAGCTAGATCTTGACCTCAGGGTCATAAGTTCAAGCCCTGCGTTTGGCTCTGTGCTGGACAAGAAGTCTACTTAAAAAAAAAAAAAAAATTACTCTTTGTGCTTTTTGTGTCACGTCTAAGAAATCTTTGCTTACCCAAGATCACAAAGATTTTTCTCATGTTTTCTAAAAGTTCCAGAGTTTTGGCTCTTATATTTTGGTGTATTATATATTACAAACCATTCTATTTTGACTCAAGTTATGTGTATAAGTGAGGTAAGAGCCACAGTTTTGTTTTGTTTCTATAAAGATGTCCAATTATACTAGCACCAGTATTTGAAAAAAAATTCCTTCCACTGATTTATCTTGGCACCTTGCCAAAAAAATCAATTAGCCTCAAATGTATGTCTGAATTTTCTATTTTATTTCCTTAATCTATATGTCTATCCTTACACCCAAACCATATTGTTTTGGTTACTATAGCTTTAAGGTATGTTCTGAAATCAGGTGTAAAAGTCCTCCAACCTGTTTCTTCTTTTTCAAAATTGTTGTGGTTACTCTAGGCTCTTTGTGTTTTCAACATAAGTTTTAGAATCAGTTTCAATACCTGCAAACAACAAAATGCACAAACACACATACACACACACACAACAAAACAAAACAAAAAATAAAAACACCCGCTAACTTATTAAGTATTGCATCGAACCTATAGATCAATCTAGGAAGAATTGCCATTTAACAATATTTAGTGTTCTAATTCTTCAACATGGTCTAGCTCTCCAACTATTTAGATATCTATGTGCATTATTTTTATTATCAGAAAAAAAAATCAACAACACTTCTCCCCCTTTCCTCCAATAGCTTTTTGTTGTTGTTGTTGGTACCATATATTCTTAAAAGAGAATGGATTTCTCCTATAGCTACTAGTTACAGGTGAAGGTAAGTGTCACAGGCAGGTGGGGAGGCTGCTCTCAGGGAAGTACTCTAAGCTATTCAGAATGTCGCTGACACTGGTAATTTGCTACAGAAGAAAGAGATGCAGTGAAAGTGTGGTGAGTGGGCTGCAAAGGTCAATCGGTCAAAATCATTCTCTGCTTTCCTTCTTTTCCACTTGTTTACAATACTTTTAAGAAAGAGTCATTTAATTTGCCCATTTTCATGAAGACTAAATATGTAATCTTATAGAAAATAAGTACCCAATAATTTTTAGTTATTGAAAAATCCTTAGAAAATTCTGGAAGAATTGCTCATGATAGTATTTTCAACACAAGAAGAATAACAGGTGAATACATTGCTGTTTTTTAGAGATCATTATTTAAGACTTTTCTTGCTGCATTTTGTTGATAAAGTAAATTACCTTGAAATGCATATTCTTATCCAAACCAGACAATTTAAGGAATGTCACTCAAATATCAATCCCAGTGTAAGTAAATTGTAAATGCGGTAAACCTACCGGAAGATTTTTTTAAAATGCTATTACCTGTGAATATATTAAAAATACTAGATGTATGTATAAAGTAACTTTAATAAATGAAAAGGAAACAACAGCAAACCTTCCTTTATACAGAGTGAGAACAATTTTTTTCTTTACAATTTTCCTATTTGAGGAAGCAAAATACATTTGCACTAAGATAGAATAAACTAAAAAAAGAACAAGCAGTAGCCTGCAGAAAATAAAATGTAACACTTGGTAGCTCCAATTACAGAACTGTAGAATAAGACAGAAATAAATGAGATGCAACAAATATAAACACTTTGTATCTTTCATATTCAATGCTTCATATTATCAGCTTCAATCATAAGGAAAACATAAAAAGACTGCAGTAAAAAAAAAAAAAAAGGAGAAAGATACAAAGCTAACCCAACTGCATTCTTAAATCTGTAAATTTTCCTCAAATATAAAAAGACACACTTCTAAACAATCAAATATGATAATGCTACTTAGAGTAGAAAATATTAGGATTCAAATATTTCTACATATTTAATAATTTATTAATACTAAATGGCTTTATTAATGGCCCAGTGGTAACTAAATATATAGGTCAAAAAGAAATGTTGTACATAGAAAGGAGATAGGCAACTGATATAAATTTTTGTGACACTTCTACTTAGGTATGTTTTTTCACTGTATTTTATCTTTCTGGAGGATCATTTTGTAGGCCCTTAATAAAGTTTCTGAATGGATGAATGAATTAATCTGTCCTGATTTCTTCATTTTGCATTTGACAGATTGGTGGTCCAGAAAAGTAAAGTGACTGGTGCTCATTCATTCATGCCCACATACAGTTACTGAACAAATAATTTTTGAGCACCTACTATGTGCCAAGTCCTGAGCTAAAAACTGGGAATTCAAGGGTAAACCACAGCCCACAAAGTACTTGACCTAACTTACTGTATAGTGGAGGAGACAGACATTAATTAAACAAATCAATTACAACTGTGGAAAGTGCCCCAAGAGGTACGTGTGGGGCTCTGCCGAAATAGAAGATGATGTCATCAGGTACACCAAGGAAGAGTCCCCAAGGTGCAGTCATATGAAATAGTAGTTTGGAAGGTGCCTTTTCTCCACGAGTTTCAGAGTGAGGTCCTGGAGCTCCAAGTAAAGAGCAGAAAGTTTGGAATCAGAAAGTCTGGGGTTTGAAGTCTCTCTACTACTTACTAGCTACGGGATTTAGAACAACTTACATAACTTACCTCAGACTTAGTTTCCTCTTCTGGAACATGGGATTTATAAAATCCCTACTTCTCTGGTTTATTATAAAGATTAAGGGAGATGTTTGTTAAGAATAAATGTCCCGTAAAATATAGCTATTCTTAAAAACAAACACACATACCTGTGCTAGAACCTATAGGTCCTTTCTGGATAGACATCACTTCCACATCAAGCTTGCAATCCTTTCCTGGATTGGTCTTGCTTTTCCTTGAAATACAGTGATCAGCTTTAAGTATGTTCTGATAAATCAGGTATTGTGTAATGCAAACCTGTTATGACCCTCAAAGACCAGGACAAAGATCAAGGCTAGGAAGGATTGTGCCTTTTCCTTTGCACCTATGGTACCCTTCAGTCATTTGTGTGCTATTGTAATTATTTGTCCTCTTAAATAGAGGATAGAAATAAAACATTATACAACGCCATTTACAAATATCTAGAAAAAATTTCTTACAGACTACGCCAAAAAAAAATCGGGGCTGTTAGCACATCAAATGTCAAAGTTTGGAGAGAATGAATACTGTTAATTGTGCTTTAAAATAATCTCTTCTTAATATGCTAAGAATCCCCACAAAGGATACTATGTTGAAAATTATCCACATAGTTATTTGAGTTAATTTGCTCATTTAATGACTCAGCAGAAAAATGCAAGGGTATCTTCAATGCCTCAGGAAATCTATCATCTTCCCCTTAAGCCTGCTCTTCTACCCTATTCCACCAAATGTCACTACTAGAGAGCCATTTCTGAGTCTGCCTGGCCACAACATCCACATGTAATCAGTTACCAAAGCCATTTGATTACTAACTGGTCTTAGCCCCTTCTATTATAGTTAGATTACCGCATACAGCCTGCTGAGTAGTCTAGCAAAAAAATGTGATCACAAAACATGGAAGTAGAATTCTCTCCCTCACCACTCCGAAAAGTGCCCTGATCCCTGGAACCTTTGAATGTCACACTACATGGCAGAGTAATTAAGGCTCTAAGCCTCATTATAGGGAGTTTGTCCTGGAGTATCTGTGTGGGCCCAATCTTGTCACATTAGTCCTTAAAAGTAGAGAACTTTCTCCAGCCAGAGTCAGAGAAATGTAGAGTGGGAGAGGAAGAAGAGAGATATGGCCAAAGGGGAAGTCAGATATCAAGGGAGAGAAGGATTTGACATGTTGTTAGTTACTGGCTCTGAGAGTAGGCGCCTATGAGAGGCCTCTAGGGGCTAAGAATAGCCCCCAGGTAACAGCAGCAAGGAACTGGATACCTTGGTCCCTGTAACCATAAAGGGCTAAATTTTGGTCAAAACCATGAATGAGCTTAAGAACAGATTCTTCCCAGAAATCTCTAATAAGAAACACAGCTCAACTGGCACCTTTATTTTAGCTTGATGAGACCTAAGTTGGAGTTCTAACTTTCAGGTGTCATTTTAAAGTGTTTTTTTTCCCCTAAGTTGTATTTATTTATTTATTTGGGAGAGACAGAGACAGCATCAGTAGGGAAGGGGCAGAGAGGGAGGGAGAGAGAGAATCCCAAGCAGGTTCCATGCTGCCAGCAGAAAGCCTGATGCGGGGCTCGAACTCACAAAACTGCAAGATCATAACCTGAGCCAAAACCAAGAGTCAGATGGTTACCCGAGTGAGCCACCCAGGCACCCCTCAGGTGTCATTTTAAATTGTGGTCATTTTGCTACAGTATCAATAGAGAACTAATACACAAGAGTTCACTGTTCAAAGTTAACGAGTGGTTCCAGTCATATAAAGGATAAAATATAAGCCCCTTAGCATTATGTAAAAGTGTCAGCATTCTCTGTTTCCAGCTTACCCACCTCACATGCTCTCCCAACATTACCTCTCTTCCCATTCTTGTTCTTCTTATACCCCAATTCTCTGAACACATGTTGTTTATTCACATTCTGAACGTGTCAACCTGGCAGACTTTAGCTTATTCATGTCCTGACCAGAAGTTCCTTTCTCGGTGAAGATCTCAGTGACACTCCTGGGAAGTTTCTCTTTTATTCACTTAATAAATATTTATTTAACACCTATTATGCCAGGCACTGTTCTAGGTGCTGTGAACCAGACATTAATTAAAAGCCTAGGGGTGCCTGGCTGGCTCAATCAGTAGAGCATGTGACTCTTCTTTTAATGTTTATTTTTGAGAGACAGAGAGAGACAGAGCATGAGTGGGGGAAGGACAGAGAGAGAGGGAGACACAGAATCTGAAGCAGGCTCCAGGCTCTGAGCTGTCAGCACAGAGCCCGGCGTGGGGTTTGAACTCATGAACCACGAATTCATGACCTGAGCTGAAGTCTGATGGTTAACTGACTGAGCCACCCAGGCACCCCAAGCATGTGATTCTTGATCTCAAGGGTTGTAAATTCAAACCCCATGTTGGGTGTAGAGATTATATTAAAAAATGAAATCTTAAAAAAAAAAAGTCTTAGTTTTCATGGAGCTGCCACTCCAGTTGAAAGAAGGGGAGAAAAAATGTAAAATAAACACGCAAGCAAACACATAATTAAGTTCACATCTTGATAAATGTTATGAAGGAAATGAATAGGTTGACATGATAGTGTTTTGATGCAGAAACAGTAACTTTAGGTACGGAGGCCCCAAAAGGATTTGAAGGCAGATCTGTAGGACGTGATAAGCTGACCATATAGATGAGCTATGGAAGGGCAGTCCAGTCAGAGGAACCTCGAGTGAAAAGGTCCTGGAACATAGCCTGTTCCAAGGAAAGAAAAGCTACCAATGCAGGGGGAGAGCTGCGCTGAGAGGAATTATAGACCAAGATGAGGCTCCTCTGTGAAGAGCAGGCTGTAGAAATATAAACATAGGAGTAGGAAGAGCCATGCTAGTGGTTGAGTGGGAGAAAGAGAAGGTCTGGCTGAGAGTGGTACCCATGGAGAATAAGCAAAGCAGACAGACTGGAAAGATACCCTGGAAGTGAGATCAAGGGCATTTGTTGTTAGATGAGCCTGAAGATAAAAATCTGTTAAATATTCCTTAGTTCCAGCCCTTATTCTTGGTTTCCTGATTTTTTGATTCCTTTCCCAGAGCTCGGTCCAAGTTTTTGTTCTGGATGGTTGGTGGTGCCATTTACTAAGACAAGGAAACCAGGGAGAGGAACAGGTTTGGGATAAAAAATCAATAGTTCTTTTTATATTGTGTTAAATTTATGCCTCTTAGGCATCAAAGAGGAAATATCAAATAGTTTTTGTATATGCCTGGAAGCAAGAGAGAGGTCAAGGTTAGAAATGTAAAACTTGAAGTCATTGGTTTGCAGATGGTATATAGACTCAGGCACTCTTTTCCATGCTCTAACCGAACTGTGTAGAGATCTCTCTTTCAACAACTATCACACCATCTTGTTAAGTGTCTTTGCATGAATGTCTTCTCATTGTAACCCTTTTAGGCAAGGAATTGTGTTATGTCTGTATTCTCCTTTGTTATATGATAGTTCCCTCAAGTGATAGATAGTATATATATATATACACATATATATACACACATATATATGTATATATATGTGTGTATATATATGTGTATATATATACATGTGTATATATGTGTGTGTGTGTATATATATATATATATATATATATATATATGCTCATTTAATCCTCACAAAGAACCTCATAGAGCAAATATTATCAGCATCCTGATTTTCTTGAATTTATAGAAAAGGATACTGGGGAACAGGGAGGCAAGTAACTTGCCCAAGATCACATAGATAATAAGTGATAGAGGAGGGGTCTAAACCTAGCACCCTGGCTCCTGGGGCTCCAACTTGTAACTATATTCTCCAGGAATGCGGAGAATTCCTGTAATTGTTCAATAATTGTTCAATACTGTTCAAAGCACAACATACTGTGTTAGAACAAAATTATGAAAACATTATTGCAACTTTACAATTCTCACAAATGGAACTCTATCTCAGACCTGTGCTCTAAAGGGCCACTGTGATGGACAACTCCAAATGTACTCCTCTGCATAGAAGAGGATGTGAATGCTGTGCTTCCCAGAATTGTGCAAAGTGGTAGACCCTCTTGGCTGATAATTAAGTTAACTATCTCCACACAGGTTTGGGTTTGAGTAATTATTAAAAAGAACCTCATTTAGGGTCAAGATTTTTTTTTAAGTAGGCTCCACACCCAGCATGGAGCCTGACACAGGGCTTGAACTCACAACCCTGAGATCAAGACCTGAGCTGAGATCAAGAGTAGGATGCTTAACTGACTGAGCCACCCATGCACCCCTAAAGTTAAGATTCTTGGTGTCTAACTGATTCTAACTTCCTGACTTGGTTAAAGTTTAATATTTAAACT
The DNA here is from genome assembly GCF_018350215.1 of Panthera leo. NCBI lineage: Eukaryota > Metazoa > Chordata > Mammalia > Carnivora > Felidae > Panthera > Panthera leo. The sequence goes on from NC_056686.1 coordinate 76,755,505, forward strand.
TGGCATTTTGTCATTATGTGAAACAATAGGCAATTGTTGGAACATATGTATTGGATATTCCTCAAATCCATAAGTGCACAGGGAAGGGAGAAATCAAGTAGAAGCAATAGAGCATGTAGCACTATTAAACACTTTTCTATTTATTGAGCAGTGAGTATGGACCAAGCACAGTGCTGAACACTCATTTCACTTTCCATCAGCAGTATAGTTAGACAAAAAATGGGAAGTAATTCACCCCAGAGAAACCCTAATGGAGACGATTCAGCTAAGCCATGCCCAGATCCACAGAAATAGGGAGATGATAAATGCGTGCGTTTTAAGCCATTAAATCTGTGCTAATTTGTTATACATCAATAGATTACTCTCTTAGGATATGAACAGGCAATTTATAAAGGAAAATATACCAATGATTAACAAATATACTTTAAAAATGCTTAATCTCACAAGTGATTAGAAAAAGCAGAGGAAAAGAGTTCTCTTATACAGTGTTGGAAACAGTGTGAACTGGTACAATATCCTTTTTGGAAAATACTTTGGCAGCACCTTTGAAAGGTTTAAACACATAGACTGTCAACTTGTTTAAATCTATCTCTTGGAATCTATGCCACAGAAAGAATAGAGACATGTATCTCAATGTACATTGCAGCATTTGATGTAGCAAAATATTGGAAATTATATAAATATCCATTAATGGGGCAAGTGACTGAATAAATTATGACATATTCATATAATCAATGGTAGTCAATAAAAGTGGATCTGTGTAACTGAGAACAAACTGAGGGTTGATGGGGGGTGGGAGGGAGGGGAGGGTGGGGGATGGGTATTGAGGAGGGCACCTTTTGGGATGAGCACTGGGTGTTGTATGGAAACCAATTTGACAATAAACTTCATATATTGAAAAAAAAAAAAGTGGATCTGTGTGTAATAACCTGGAAATGTATTCATGATTTACTAGTGGGTTAAAAATCAAGTTGCAAAACAATCTGTTTAGTATGATACCATTTCTATGATATAGATATACTCATATATATGTTCATATATGCACACATATGTATGTGCATAGGAAAAAGTCTAGAAGAATCCACACCAGCCGTTATCGATGGTTACTCCTAGGAAGTAGGAATAGAGCAGATGAGAGAGGTGCTTTCACTTTGTACTTCCTATTGTTTGGATTTTTTTCAGGGAGCAGTTCATCCTTTTTATATAATATTTATAACTTTTAAACCAGTGAAAATAAATAAAAGGAAATATAAAGCAAAACTAAAGCATTCTTTTCTTGTTGAAGGAGGAGAACTTTGATATTCCACTTTGTCGTGTAACAAAAGAAGACTGAAAACAGAAACAGATGTCCCTCATTCAAGCATAGAGAAGGAAGCAAAAATAAGAGAACTGTTTAGGAAAGTAAGGTTTTAAAACAAAAGTAATCTCTTAGAATTTAATCTACACAAGCGCATATGGCTTACATTAAAAAAAAATCGGTTTATAAACGTAAAGGAGAAACAGAAATAACTTGTTCATTTTACCACTAAGAACAAAAAATACATTTGATAGCCATGAAAACTTTACCAAATAGAAAGTGTCCAAGAAAAGACAGATAAAACAAACAAAACAATGGAAACTATTTCTCAAAGAAACCAAGATTATATGTGATTAAATGAGGAAACTTTTAGGTTGAACAATATGAAATTGCCATTTCTGTAAGTCAAAAATAGTAGACAATCAGAGTTTTATATTGTTCAACCAAATATACAGGAAAGTTTCTGCCTTAAACAAGGCTTCAGGGAAACAGCAAAAGTAAAGAAAAATTTAAATCTCAAGGGCTTTTCACCCTTTTTTTTAAATATACCATTAAACTTTATGGGACAAACCTGAGACCCCTCTTTATTTTCCAGACAGGACAAGTCACTTTTTTCATACTAAATTCTAAGTATAAAGGCTAATGTTTGAGGGGATCACTCAGATATCTTTCGTGCCTAATTAGTGTTCAAAGAAGAAAAGAAATAAATAATTTAAAAAGCCATCCTTCAAAACAAGAACAACAACAAACACAAAAAGTTATCTTTCATGAAACTCTGGTTGAGAATAAGAGATAAAGTTTAGACAAAGCTTTTCCACCGACAGCTAAACTTTGAAACAATCTCTAGATAAAGAGAAAGCATCAAAATTCAGATTGTTCCAAATCTAAATTAATTTTTTTAAGCAAAGAAAAACAAAAACCCACTTAGCTGTAGACAAATAGATTGCTTTAGCAGTGTAACCTGTAGATAATTGGTTCAGAGTGAACGCTATGGTGTCAGAACATAAAAGAAGAATAAAAGTAGAGAAAAGAGTTGAGTTGAGACCCCGCCTGGGCCCTGAGAACACAGGGATGAAACGACACAGCCTGCGCCCTCTGGAAACTCACGGTGACATAGGGATCTAGGCCATGTAAACAACAACCTCAGTCCAATGTGGTAAGAGCTGCAAGTGTGGGATGTAGAAGCTGCAGTACCCAAGAGAGAGGCCGTGACCAGACCATGGGCTGCGGTGGGGGTATCAGAAAAGTCCTCATCTTTGCATTGAGTGTTAAAGGAAGCAGAGACTTTAGTCAGGTGAATGAGGGAGGAGAAGGATGCCCCAGGATGGGGGAGCAGTGTGCAAGGCACGTCGTAGAGTTACTACCGACCAATGGAGTGGCATTAGCTCTATATGTAGCTATTGATCTCTTTTATCACAAAAATGGGGTCATGAAAACTTTCAGACACAAAAAAAGTTGAAGGAATATTATAGTGAATACCCATATACTGCTTCTCAGGTCTCGCCACTAATATTTCTATGCTATTTTATCACATATCTATCCATAGGAATTTCTAAATGCTAAGAAAAAAAAAAAGTATGTGCTAATAAGGATATTTTTCGTCCATAATAAATTACCATTGTTTTGTAGCTCTTTCCAAATTCGAATTTATATTGGAATCAGAGGTTATATGAATATAATTTTTTGATAAGACCTCAAATAAAGAAATTAAGGGCATATTTGTGGTATTAAAAAACAAAGAAAAATGCTATTATGGAAAATTATAATCCATATGCTTTCATCTATCGAGAAAGTGCCTTTGTTTTGTTATTTTTGTCTTTTACATATTTTGTTGCAACTGCATAAGGCCTTATCCTGATTAGGAATACTAGGTTTGTGATTTAAATTATATTTGGTGGTCTAACTTCCCCATTCAACTGATAATTGGATTTCCAGTTCCTAGATTTTTATGAAGGTTGTGCTGTCAAGCATTCTCAGGATTTTTAAAGTTTTATACACTCCTTATGGTAATTTAAGTATGCTACTAAGAATATGTTATGAATATGTATTATAAATATGAAGAAAATGAAAAGATGTACTGAGAAATAATCTCTCTCTTATAAATGAATGCTTGGCTAATGCATATTCCAGGCGGGAAAGCTTTAGAAAAGAGGCGTTTCTGGGAATGTATGAGATTTAATTTGGAACCATGCCTTAGTTCAATTGTTCTGAACTTCGGTGCACACAAGAATTACCTGCAGAGCTTATAAAAATGCAGATCTGGTTTGATCCCCCAGATTCTAATCAGAAGGCCTAGGATGGGCTCCAGAATCTGCATTTCTGGCAAAGGATGTGATTAGCACAATGGCACCCTTTCAGAGACTCCGTGAAGCAGGTCTCAATTCTGTGGCTCTTGGGCTTGACCTAGCAGATCCTAGTAGATCTCCCTAGTCCATTTGGACACAATATTAGTGACCTCTTCTTTAAGCACTTATTGTATGCTAATATTAGGAATGTGAGGACAGGTTATTTGAACTAACCCTCCTGCTAGAAACAACTAAAAATCCTGGATGAAAAATGTTTTAAAATATCTTCTTAAAAGTATCTTAACATTATCAGGCCAAAATCTGGGTGAAGGTAGGAATCCTGAGTGTAGCTCAGAAGCAAAGCTACTTTTACTCCGAGAGTGTTTGCTGAAAAGGGGGGAAAATGAGGGGCAGTTTTCGTAGTTTTGGCTTATGGGACACTCAAGCTAGGGAGTCTAATGGGGAACCCCCCCCCCCCCCAGTAAAGTTGAGACTCACAAGTGCTAGACTCTAGAGTAGAATAACCCAGAAGCAACTTCCCCAACTCTCATTGCTAAACAAGGAAAATCGCCCTGTTCTGAGGAGTTGGGGAGGAAGAGGACCCTTATGTGAGAACTTGTAGCCACAAGCTGGCATTTGTTCTGTTTTCGAGCCCAGATTTATATCATCTGAGTTGTACAAAACTATTACATCATGTAAGCAGAAGGCAGATGGATTGCCAGCCTGGAGGCTTGTAGAGCGGGAACTTTCTAGGGGTCTCCAGACTAAACCAGGGTAAAGGGTAACTGACATTTGTTTCCCCACTCTCCTTTCTGTTAGCGAGACGAAGTTCAACTGCTTTAGCAAGAAAGAGAATCTTGAGTTCAGTGGTATGCAGCTGTCCCCTAGACACTGTTTCAGGGTACAGTGGCAAGAGCAGAGTTTCTCAGCCTGCAGGGCTGAAAACCATAGCCTGCCTGTGAAGTCCTTTGTCAGTTATTGCTACACTGGGAAGTTTTGCTCGGAGGCCATCAAATCAAGCCACCAACCTATTGCTTCCAAACAACTACTGGACATTTCTTCCCAAAGTTAGTACACTTAAAAGAAGCATGCAACTGTTTTCCACAGAATCCCTATAAACCAAGAGCAGATCTGAAAGAGCTTTCTTCCAAAAAGAGCACTGTCCTAGGAGTCAGAAGAAGTAGGTTTAAATTTCATCTCTGCTACTTACTAGCTTGTGAGATGTTTAAACAGTTTCAACATCTGTAAAATGGGGTTGACAATATTTGTTTTGCAGTATTATCATGAAGATTAAATAGAGTTACATATGAATATGTATAACATCTAACAATGCATGGCGTTTAATAATAAATATCAATAAATATCAGTTTCCTTCCTTGCTTCCACTACTTTTTTTAAGTTTATTTCTGTATTTATTTATTTTTTAAAGTAATCTCTACACCTAATGTGGAGCTCGAACTCATTACCCAAGTCACATCACTAAGAGTCACATGTTCCTCTGACTGAGCCAGCCAGGTGCCCCAATTTCTTTCTTTCTTTCTTTCTTTCTTTCTTTCTTTCTTTCTTTCTTTCTTCTTTCTTTCTTTCTTTCTTTCTTTCTTTCTTTCTTTCTTTTTCTTTTCTTTCTTAATTTGTGTTTTTTAAAGTGTATTTATTTACTTACTTACTTACTTACTTATTTTTAGTAATCTCTACACCCAATGTGGGGCTTGAACTCACAATCCTGAGAGCAAGAGTTGCATGGTCTTCTGACTGAGCTGCCAGGTGCACCAACTACTTTCTAATAATACTGACACATTTGAGAATTCTTTGACCCCTCATCCTATCAAGTTTGTATCTGGAAGGGCTGGTGGCTGGTTTGCTGCTATTGATAATCACAGTAAGGAGAAGAGTAATACAGAAAAATCAGTGCCAGATTTAATCAAGGAAGTTTGGTTTTCTAGATTTTTCTTTTATCCCCCAAGGAAGAAAGGAAATGCCAAAAAGATTGAGCAGTAGCGGCCCTAGAAGTACAAAGAAAAGCAGTGAAGGATGATGTCCTGGAGACCAAGGGAAGAAGGAATTTCAAAAAGAGAGTGATTAAAATGTGGTAGAGATTAAATAAAGACTGAACTTTCCATCTGACTTAGTAACTTGGAGGCCCTTGGTGGCTTTAACAGGTTTGCAACGGAACTGAGTGGGGAAACCAGTTTGCAACACGTTGAGGAAAGAGAGGGGAAAAAAGGAAGTAGAAGAGTTTGGACAAATGTTTTCAAGTCTAAGTATGAAGAAAAGGGAGGAGGTAAGGCAGTAGCTGTAGAAGGACATGGCATTGAGAAGGCTTGTTTGTTCAGATAGGAGAGAGAAGTGTGGAAGTTAAAATGCTGGATGGAGAGGAGACAGAAAAGAGGGGAAGGTACAAGATACGGAGGACAGAATAATGGAGAGAGGAAAGTTCCTGGAGAACCAAAAGAGACTGGGACCAGGACTCAAGGGGAAAGAAGGCCTCCTATTTAATTGTAATAGGAAAAGGCAGGGTGCAGACACAGGTTCACTCGTAGATTTGGAGCCAGGAAGCTGAAGGAGCACTCCTTGGATGACTTCTGGGTTTTTTCTGTGAAGTAGGAATTTACATTGTCTTCTTAGAGGTTGGAGAAGGAGGGGGAGGGTTAGATGTTGGAAGGAAGTGGAGAAGGTGAGGAAAATGCCCATCTGCAGTGTGGAGGAGGAAACTGACCAGAGAAACACAAGACTGCAGAGCAGAGCTGAGAGCCCATCTGAAATGGATTTCCCTGAATTATACCAACACCGATACATACAGCTCTGTGGTTTTCTTCAGGCTTTGTAGAGGGAATACCTGGGTTCTCCTGTCGTGTTGCACAGTGAGGTCCTGGTAAATACTTTGCAACTGCTTTAGGGGTTGCAATGGGAAGAACCCTGATTCTGTAGCAGTGATGTAAACAATCCCACTATGGCTGACTTCGAGCTGTCAATGGGATGTCACTGAACTCAGACTCGGAAAGAGACGCCCAGTGGCACACTATTGCATAGTATTCCTACCATACAGATACAAGAGACATGAATAACCATAAGCGCATAGAAAATAGTAAAATGTGGTAAAATAATTAAGAAGTAAAAAGTTTTGATTATTTATTACCTTTGGTTTTATATAATTTTCTTACTTGTAAGTTTATATAACTTATTTTTTTTTAAGTTTGTTTACTTATTTTGAGAGAGAGAGAGAGAGAGCGAGCAAGCATGCACATGAGCTGGGGAGGGGCAGAGAGAGAGAATCCCAAGCAGGCTCTCAATGTCAGTGTGGAGCCCAATCTCATGAACTGTGAGATCATGACCTGAGCTGAAACCAAGAGTCAGATGCTTATGTGGGGCGCCTTGGGTGGCTCAGTCGGTTGAGCATCCCACTTCAGCTCAGGTCAAGATCTCACAGTTGGGTTCGTGGGTTCGAGCCCCAGGTCGAGCCTGGGTTGGGATTCTGTGTTTCCCTCTCTCTACTCCTCCCCCACCCCCAATTAAAAAAGAAAAAAAAAGTCAGACCCTTAGCTGAGGGAACCATTCACGTGCCCCTACACATTTAATTTTTAATAGTAACTATTTTAACATCTGGCTTGCGAAACTCCTGGAAATTTTACAATCAGCCTGAGCTGGCTGCAGGCATACCACTGGCTGTAGAAAACCCGTGTTGAAATGGCCTGCTCTATAAATTTCATATTAAAAAAAATAAATTAAAAAAAAAAAAAGAAATGGTCTGCTCTAAGCGATTGGGCGGGGCTGGGCACGGGGAGGGAGCTGAGACGTAAGTGACTAGATTGCTTTCTTGGGCAGAAGGACTCTCCCCTGGGCCTGGCAGAGGAAGTCTGAGTTCCCTGGGAAAGGGGGTGGGAAATGATGGAAAAAAGCTTGACCCTGGGGAAGGGGTAGGAGGTGTTAGGTGGGACACGAATCAATTGTCAAACAATTCCATATTGGAGTAGTTACCAAGTTTGTATCTATTTTGTGGCCATTTTCTCTTACTGTACCGTAAATAGTCATAAAGATCCGACGGAGTAGATTGCCACAGAGTGGGGGAAGGGCGCTGCTGGCGAAGAGCAGAGAGAGTGGTTGTGAGCCCAGGGGCAGGAAACCTGGGCCCCCTGGATAATGTCAGAAGAAAGTCACCTCTGCAAAGGCAAAACCAGCTGGGAGTCTTGCTGTTGGCAGTTTCCCTGAGCTGTGCTTTGTTATAGGTTGGCAGGAAGATGGGGGGGGGGGGGGGTTGGAAGCTCTTTTTGGTTCTAAAATTACACTATAGGAATGAATGCCCGTACCTAAGTGTCTTCTTTCAAGTAGCTTACTAAATAAACTTAGACAAAAATCCTTTTGTTGTCATTCTTTGAAGTTCTTTGCATAAGGTACAGGTACGAGAATAAATTCGCTTCACTTCTGTGCAGTACACTTTTCTGGGATTGGAAAGTCACTCTCCACAAAAGAGCTAACACATTAATGACATCAGTCTGGCTTTTATAATCGTGACTGGGTGTAATTCAGAACCATGTTTGGTGTGAGATACCTCAGCAGGCAGCATTTTCACTCATTTTAGAGAAAATATTTCAGAGAGTAGCTGTATTGTCAACATCTCCCTGTTTGCAAAAATCCTGCCTGTTCAGGCTACAGTCACAATTACAAAGACATTTAGAGATTTTATTATATTTGATCAGATTTCAGAAGCAGTAACAAGAACAGGAGGATCTAGGAGAAAAATAGGCAAATGTATTAACATTATTTTTAAAAAAGCATATGTTAGGGTAGCAGTTCCCAGAGCAGTAAAATTATGGAGAGAGGCAGGAAGCGGGAGGCAGGGCAAACACAAAGTTGCCAAGTCATGACATTAAAAAGAAACTACCCGTTGCTGTCATTATCATTTCTTAAAAGAAAGATATTTTAATATAGATAAATAGTAAGAAAAGAATCTTTGAATAAAGAGATTACATTTAGTTTATAGAAAACTCAGCACATTGTTTTTATTTTTCTCGTTTAGGGCTTAGTAGTGAAAAGCGTCTCCATGAGCCACTGTAGGACACTGATATTTGAGGGTTTTTAAGAATTTAGTGATTTTCTCTTCTACTTTTTCTAAAAAAATTTTTTATTTTTGAGACAGCACAAGCACAAGCAGGGTAAGGGCAGAGAGAGAGGGCGACACAGAATCTGAAGCAGGCTCCAGGCTCTGAGCTGTCAGCACAGAGGCCAATGCGGGGCTTGAACCCATGAACCACGGGATCATGACCTGAACTGAAGTCAGATGCATAACCAACTGAGCCACCCAGGTGCTCCTTTCTTCTACTTTTTTGATAAATCTTTAATATTCTGCTACAAAGAGAAAGGAAAGAAAGAAAAGAAAAAGAAATAAAGGGGCAGTGTAATGTTTCTAGTTTAAAAAGCCAGTTTTCTTTGAAAAGTAAAAAGAACTATGGGCATTTCCCATGGCTCTGAGAGGAAGAAGAAGGATGTGATTGGGAGGAAAGTTATGATTATGTAAAGTCTGGCATAATAGGGAAAACACGGTTTTCAGAACTGGGGCAGGCCTAAACAAAGGAACATCTGAAAAAAAAAAATAAAGAAAACAATCCCATTCACAAGAGCATCAAAAACAATAAAATACTTCGCAATAAATTTAACGAAGGAAGTGAAAGACCTGTACACTGAAAACTATAAGACTTTGATGAAAGAAACTGAAGAAGATACAAATGGAAAGATACCCCGTGATCATAAATAAGAAGGGTTAATATCGTTTAAATTCCCAGTTTATTCAAAGCTGTTTATAAATTCAATACAATCCCTATTGAAATTCCATGGCATTTTCACAGAAATAGAAAAACAATTCTAAAATTTTTATGGAGCCACAGAAGACCCCCAATAGCCAAAGCAATCTTGAGAAAGATGGAGGCATATGCTTCCTAATTGCAAACTATGCTACAAAGCTATAGTAATTAAAGTGGTCTGATACTATCCCAAAAATAGAAACACTGACCAATGGAACAGAACAGAGAGCCCAGAAATAAACTCCTGCACATATGTCAACTAATACTTGACAAGAGAGTCAAGAATACTCAATGGAAAAAGGATAGTCTCTTAAGCAAATGGTGTTTGAAAAACTGGATAGCCACATGCAGAAAAATGAAATTGGATCTCTATCTTACATCACTCACGAACATTGACAGAAATTGATTTAAAGACAAACATAAGATCTGAGACTATAAAACTCCTAGAAGAAAACATAAGGAAGAAGATCCTTGATATTAGTCTTAGCAATGATTTTTGGATATGACATCAAAAGCACAAGCAACAAATGCAAAAATCAACATGTGGGACTACATCAAATTAAAAAGCTTCTGCGCGGTGGAGGAAACCATCAACAAAAGAAAAAAACAACCTGAAATGGGAGAGGGTATTTGCAAACCAAACCACATATTGAATAAGGGATTAATATCCAAAATATATAAAGAATTCATACAACTCAAAAACAAAAAACGAACAAATAGATTTTAGAAGTGGACAGAGGAACCAAATGGACATTTTTCCAAAGAAGATATCCAAATGTCCAATGGGCATGAAAAGATGCTCAACATCACTAACCATCAGGGAAATGCAAATCAAAACCACAAGGAGATATCATCTCACACTCATTAGAATGGCTATCATCAAGAAGACAAGAGATAACAAGTATTACTGAGGATGTAGAGAGAAGGGATTCCTTGTGTACTGTTGGTGGGAATGAATTGGTTCAGCCACTATGGGAAATAGTACAGAGGGTCCTCAAAAAATTAAAAATACAACTACCATATGATCCAGCTATCCCACTTCCAGGTATAAATCCAAAGGAAATAAAAACAGAATATTTTTACTGACGTAGTATGCACTCTCATGTTTATTGAAGTATTATTCACAATTCCCAAGATATGGAAACAACCTAAGTGTCTGTCAGTGGATGAATGGATAAAGAAGAAACGGTAAGTATATACAATGGGATAATATTCAGCCACGAGAAAGAAGAAAATCCTGTCGTTTGCAACAGCATGGATGGACCTTGAGGGTATTATGCTAAGTGAGGTAACTCAGATCAACATAGATAAATTCTGCATGATATCACTTGTATATGGAATCTAAAAAAGCCAAAATCAGGGCACCTGGGTGACTCAGTCAGTTGACTGTCAGACTCTTGATGTCGGCTCAGGTCACGATCTCACAGTTGTGAGATAGAGCCCTGTGTCAGTGATGAGTGTGGAGTCTGCTTGGGATTCTCTCTCTCCTCTGCTGCTGCCCTGCCCTCTCCACCCGCCCCCCTCCTGCTTGTGCTCTCTCTCTTTCAAAATAAATAAACATTTTTTAAAATTAAGTAATAAGTAAATAAATAAACAATCCAAACTCTTAGAATTGGAGAGTAGAATGGTGGGTACCAGGGACTGGATATGGGGAAATTGAGAAGATGTTGTTTAAGGGTACAAACTACCAACCAACAGATAAGTTCTGAAGATGTAATGCACAGCATAGTGACCATAGTCAACAATACTGTTTCAGTTGCTATTACTGGTTGGATTGTGAAAGCTGTTTTAAAATATTTGTGTTTATATACTAGAGAAATGTTTGGTCTGTAACTTCTTTCCTTATAATATCTTTGTCCAGTTTTTGTATCAAGGATATGCTGGGTTCATAATGTAGTATTCTCTCCTCTTATACTTTTTGAGTTTGCATAAGATTTATGTTGTTTCTTAAATGTTTGATAGCATTACCAGCGAAAATAAATCTATGTCTTAATCTGTATTAACTTTCTAATTAATGAGTACCTCATGTTTATGCAATGATTTTCTTATTGTGACCTCAAATAGAAATGATTATGAGGATAGGAGCATCTGAGTGGCTCAGATGGTTAAGTATCTGACTCTTGATTTCAGCTCAGGTCATGATCTTGCAGTCGTGGGTTCAAGCCCCGCATCAGGCTTTGCAGTGACAGCATGGAGACTGCTGGGAATCTCTCTCTCCCTCTCTCTGCCTTTCCCCCACTTGCATGTGCTCTCTCTCTCAAAATACATAAGCATTATATTTTTAAGGGAAAAAAGAAATGATTACCAGGATAATTCAGTTGGGAAATTATAATGTATTTAATTATAAAACAAAAAAATACTGTATGATAAGCTTCAAAGTTGCTAAGAGATTATTAGATCATAATTATTCCAGCCACAAAAAAGAAAAGATAATTGTGTGATGCGTTGTGATAGAGGTATTAGCTGATGCTGTGGTGGTAAACGTACTGGGATATATAGGTGTATCAAATCAACATACTGTATACCTTAGACTTAGACAGTTACATTCAGTTATATCAAAAACAAACAAACAAACAAACAAACAAAAACAAAAAAACTGAGACCCAGGTTCAAATCCTAGCCCTGCCACTTATAACCAGGGGATTTGGACAAGTAGCTGAACCAGTCCAAACCTCAGGTTTCTTCTTTTCAAAAGTAGGATAAGGATACAGGTACATCCCAAATGGTCATGATGATTTGATGAAATAAAATATAAAATATGGCTAGAAGATTGTCTAACATTCAGTAATTGTTTGCTCTTATCTTCTATCATCCTCATATCTTCCCATTTAAAATGATAATGACAAAAACTGGTAATAATTTCTTTCCAATGTCTTGAACCTGACTTTACGTTGGTAACCTCACACTCTTTAGAAACACACACATACACCCTTTCCCCCTCTGACACCAATTTTTCTGGTCTGGGAACTAACAAAAGTTCCCTGTAGTAAGTCCCCACTAAAAATTAGCTATATGGCTTTTTATACTTCACTATTTTCCTTTTTTGTTTTAAAATGGATTTCTCATGCTTGTAAACTGGTGTCGCACTCCCATGAATACTCGGCACTTCCCAAATTTGATCAGCGTGAACTGCTCGGAGCTGCTGAACTAAGCAGACGAGTATCCAGAAGCCAGGGCCCTCTCCTAGTGGCACCAGTTGCTTACCTAACGCTTTCCATTCAGGTGGTGATCCAGCTTGCCCCTGGCTACTTTGTGCTTCTATACCTTAATGTTTCATTGCATTTTTTTTGCATAATGGAATGAGTATAAGGTTAACTGTCAGTTAAGTCGAAGGTGAAGAGGCAGCGCGGAGCATCTGTAGTTCATTTATCTCATTAACATTGTCAACAGAAATGTATTGTCTGGGTTAGATGCTGGAGTTGTGTTAAGATACAAAAACAAGAAATCCAGTTCCTGCCTTCCAGAAACTCAGTGTGGGGGAGGGATGACAGCCACTTGAGCAATTAGACATTTGGACAAGGGTGTTGTTAGGGGTCTTCATGGAGATGTGGTTGCTCCTGCTGCTAGTGAGCAGGAGTGGGGGGGGGGGGCAAGGTGGAGTGCAGATGAGCCCCCCCACACCAGCGAGAGCTTAGGTCTGCCTCAGCCCCAGAGGCAGATGGGGAGGAAGGTGGGTGTTCAAAGCAGTGGGGACAGCGCCAACAAAGACATGGAAGCTAGAAACAGCTTGTGGTGTGTGAGCATATATATGTCAAGAACCACAAGCAGGAAGAGCAGGAATGAGAGTGTGTCTGGGCCCCCGACAGAGACCACAGCACAGAAGCCCCTGGGAGTCCCAAGACAGCAACAGGGAGGGAGCCCTTGCAGATCCACCACAGGGTCTGATTTGCCATCTCTGTCCTCTGTGCTCAGGCAATTTCCATCTGCCTGAAATGCCAACTTACTCAGACTGTGAGGACTTGGTCCCTGCCAGCTCAAGGCCACGTTTCCTCTGACTCTCTCTGGCCACAGCAATTTCTGCTTTCTTTAAACTCTTACGACATTCAGTGTATAAACCTTATGGAAGTTAATACTCATGGCCCTGCCCAGTGAATTATTTCTATATGAAAATGTTTCTTGGCTCTTCTGTAAGATAGTGATTCCTTGAGCACACGATCTACTTCTCTTTCTGTCCTCCACAGAGGCCATATTAGAGCTTTAAAATAATAATCGCAATACATGTTTGTTGTTAGAGGGTTGTATCTCGGGCTTTGTGAGAAAAGTAGAACCAGGGTCAGATCCAGAAGTCTGATGCAGACATGCTATATTCGGGGGAATTTCCGGCCTTCCAGGCCACAGACAGGGAAACAGGACAATAGTCTCAAAATCTTTTTTTTCTAGGTTTGCAACTTACCACTTTCTCCTGGTTTCCTCCCCTCTCTGACTCTTCCTTCTCCGTCTCTTTTGTCAGCCTCTCCTTAAGGATACATGCTGAAAAGCCTTTCTTTCTTTGAAATTCTCTCTCCTTGGAAGATTTCAGCTCATTCCTGAAGCTTCACATTGCCATTTTTATACCAATGGCTCTCTGCTCAGGACTTCTGCTGGCCCAGCCCTTCTCTCTGACCCCACCCACCACCCCCAGCCCATCTCCCCATGACTCTTCACTCAATCTCTGCTTGGGCATCTCACAGACACTTCAGTGTTCCTGAAACTGAACTCATCTTCATATTCCCTACCTTGCAAAGTAAAAAACCAATAGAAAACAAACAAAACTCCTGCCACTCCTCCAGTGTCACCCTGCTTCATAAACGGCCCTTGGCATTCAGTTGCTCAAGTCAAAAACCTGGGAGCCCTTCTGGCCTCCTTCCCCCAACTCCCCCACCCCCTGCCCCAATTCCCACATCAAGTCAATCACCCATTGCCAAATCTTCCCCTACTTCTCCCAGCTCCCATTCATGGAAACCTAGCTCCCTGCCTGGATCACCTCAAAGGGTTCCCTGGATACACTCCCTTACAATCTATTTGCTGTCCTACAGCTAGGGAAAAAAAAAACGTATAATCATGTTAATCTGATTATGTAATTTCTTTTTTTTAATGTTTATTAATTTTTTTTAACGTTTTATTTTATTTTTGAGACAGAGAGAGACAGAGCATGAACGGGGGAGGGGCAGAGAGAGAGGGAGACACAGAATCGGAAGCAGGCTCCAGGCTCTGAGCCATCAGCCCAGAGCCTGACGCGGGGCTCAAACTCATGGACCACGAGATCGTGACCTGAGCTGAAGTTGGACGCTTAACCGACTGAGCCACCCAGGCGCCCCATTTGTTTATTAATTTTTGAATGAGGGAGAGACAGAGCATGAGCAGGGGAGGAGCAGAGAGAGAGAGAGACAGAATTCAAAATAGGCTCCAGGCTCTGAGCTGTCAGCACAGAGCCTTGAAGCTGGGCTCAAACCCATGAACCATGAAATCATGACCTGAGCCAAAGTCAGATGCTCAACCCACTGAGGCACCCAGGAGCCCCAGATTATGTGACTTCTTTACTTAATGCTCCTCAGTGGCTTCCCACTGCCCTTAGGAAGAGGTGAAACCCCTGCAGACTTGGACTCTTCTCCATATGCTGCCTCTCTCCTTACTCTTCTCAATCTGCACACCTAACTTTCCCCGACTTATTTCTGTGAGTATTCCATGCTCTGTCTTGTCTCTAGGTCTCTATGTCTGCTGATTTATTTTCCTTGATCGCTCTATTTGCTTACTCTAAGCCTGGCAAACAAATAAATTGTGAGTCACTTGCTGCTGCTCTGCTTGGAAACATGAACAAGGCAAGGAGGTGGTAGGGTCTAGCATACTGAATGGCCAGGTCTCAGCCTTGTCAAATTTCACGTCTTCTATGTATTAAACATGTCTGCAGGCTCTTGTCCTGCTTTCTGGTGTACCCAGACTCAGTGGGTCTACGATAACTGATGGGTATGTGCCAAGCCATCTTCTAGGTACGGTTTGGAGACCCATGCTGTACCTCTCTCTAGTGTGTGGGTTTTTTAACATATGTAGTGATCAGGAATGTTCCATTTGTTCCAGACAATATGTATTTCAGAGATGAGTTACAATGATAGGAAATTCATGGCCTAAGAAAATAAATATCACATGATTTAATGTTTTTAAATATGAGGACTGCTGCTTAGGTCTATACCATCTTGGAATGATTACCCCAAGATACTCATTAAGCCTGGGTGTCAATTTACGGGGCAGCAACTGTATTTCACCAACAATTGAACTGGAGTCCTGGAAGGCCATTAAAATGAAATGAATAACCTAATCTCCTCTGCAAAATCAGCATAAGATTCTAATTTATACTTATCGAAAAAAATCACTTCTATCCAAATTAACCAATCAGTAATATAATTTTAAGGCAATTATATCAGACAATGTTTCTAAGAGATTGAATTACATCAAATTAATTCCACATTGGCTTAGATCTCCAAGCCAGGTATTTTCCAGAAGCCATGTGTTATGAATATTTGTGCCACATCTGGGTTTCTCTGGGCCAAGAGGGGTCCTCATAATCATAACATGAATTAAACATGTTTATATGACCCACAGTATAATGAACAATGGTAAACTATTTTGGAGCAATTGATTAGGAAAGGTTAAAGAGGCTAATGCCATAGTCAGGAAAGAGATATTCAACCACCAGCAGTAAGACATTAAAAAAAAATTTCTAGGACAAGTGAGTCCTATATATGAGTATATATATTTAGTATATATAACAGTCAACAGCGTGTCCAGAATATTTTTAAAAAACACATGCTTTCCTAGCTCAATAGCTGAGTACCTTCAACAGCATCACATCACATGCACACATACAAATCCAAATAAAAAATGATTGTTTTCTCACTAGGCACAATTCAATATATTTGAAAATAATAATTTGGCAGCTTGATAGAAACAGGGAGAAGCTAACTCTGCCTAAAAGAGGGGGCACCGAAGTGCTGCACGCCACCTTTCTCTTTTTGAGACAGAAGTTGCTGCTTTAACCATTTCATGCCAGATGTGACCATGGGCGTTCCGGGCTCTCTTTGGGTATTGGTGTCCTGAAGTCCAGCACAACGTAATCCCATCCCAGAAAGGAAATAAATTCACTATTTCAGTGCTTAATACGAGCTTGCTTATTTGCTGTATGGTATCTAATTTAATCTCCCTCCAGCAGCTTTATTGGTAGAGAGGTATGAGAATCCCAGTTTTGCCAGTGAGGAAACTGAGATCCAGGGAACAGAAAGGATTTACCTAGTTTCATGGCTAATTTCAGCAGAGAGCTTAGGCTCCTCAAAGCATCCCAGAACATTTTATACCCATCAAGCCGCCTCTCCTGGCACAAAACCCATGCTGTAAGAAACTTCTATAGCATGTGATTCCATTGACAGAAGACCAAGCCCAAATGAGCAGGAAATCGTTGCTGCTTGGAGAGGCCACAGCATGAGATGTCAATCCAAACCACCCACCCACCCACCCATCCACCCAACCAACCAACCAACAAACAACAAAACAAAACAAAACAAAACAAAAACACAAAAAACTTCTCTTTACTTTCAAGGAAGATTTGGATCCAAATTCAGCAGATGTTCACCAAGTACCTTCTATGACCAGATCCTGTGCTATGTACTTTCATATATCTCTTCACTGTCATAACAAAGTATTTGACTGATATGCACAAAGGTAGCAGAAGCTTCATATTTAAAAAGAACCAAGTACACCCTGTGGATGAGGAGGGGCACTTTTAGAATTTTCTCTGTGTCTCCCATTCTTGGAAACAGATGGGATTACGGTCTTAAAAGTAAGCTCATTTGAATGCCCAGACATCAGCTAGTGCACATTTACTTTGTTCTATCAAGCTTCATGGTTTTTTTTTTAATCTTTAGCGTGACTAAGAATTAGCATTGTATACCCATTTTAGAGATTTTGCAAGGATGATTTTGAGATGTGTGATATTTTAGTTTTAGGCTGATGTTAGGACCTAGCCAGTCGATGCTCCAGATATGACCTTTTGGTCAGCTATGACTGGGGAGGCTGCCAATAATTCTCCTGGCATCCATGTTGGTATCATCCCCTTCTTTGGGAGCACAACTCTTCCTTCCTGCACTCTCACCTGATGGTCTAAACGGAAGTGGCCATCTTCTTGTAGGTTGCCTCCCTGGCCCCAGTGATCAGTTCCAGATATCGGACTATGATCCATATGATCCAAGCTGGAACATCGCAACTGTTTTCCCAGGACTTTTCAAAGAGGAGTTACAGAGATTCACACATACTTTCTCCTTTCTGGTTGTGGTGCTCCGAGCGTGTGAGCCTGGAGCCGCCAGTGCCTCCCATGAAGAGATAGAGAGACAATCCTGGTGGTGCTGGGGTCTCTGAATCCAGTCTTTCCTCAGGCCAGCTTCATCCTGCCCGTCCCAGGCTCTGTGAGTCCATAGATTTACCAATTTTCTTAGGCACAAATTAGGGGGTTGTGTTGTGCAACTAAAGACATCAGTGAAATATTTTTTGAGCGTACACTTACCTAAAAGGCAGTATGCTGTAATAAAAGGCATGCCGGTTTTAAAATAACATTAGAAAGAATTTTGAGTATTAGGAAGTATCAATCATCTATTGTTAACACGTGGTGTTGGGGGAGAGTGTGAGAGAGTGTGAGAGAGAGCTAAACAGTTCATTTAGCTCAATTCAGGAATTGGTCAGTCTGCCGCTCTGACCCAGATGCATCAGAATTCTCTTCACAACCTGGGCGCCTGGATGGCTCAATCCACTGAGTGTCAGACTTCGGCGCAGGTCTTGATCTCCCAGTTTGTGAGATCGGGCTGTCTGCTGTCAGCACAGGGCCCTCTTCAGATCCTCTGTCCCCCTCTGTCTCTGCTTCTCTCATGCTCTCTCTCTCTCAAAAATAAATAAACATTAAACAAACAAACAAACAAACAAAACCTAACGAACTGTTTCACCTTGACCATTTCCCCATTGAGTTGTGAGGGCCCATCTTCTGTTAACCTTTGCCCACAGAAATGGCAGAGCGCTTGTCCTTCCAGGTACTGAGCTAACCACGAGCACAAGCATGCGAATGCCAGTCCCGAACACTAGCAGCCGTACAGACACAACTGCTCATAGGCAATCCTACACTATTGAGCCACAGGGGCAGGGATAAAGTGTGGGGGACATTTAGAGCCCCACAGAACTTGGTTTTAATTTCACTCTGTTGCTTACCCACTGAACTCTCTGAGCGCCAGGTTTTTCATCTATAAAGTGAGAATAATAATACTTAAACCTTCAGGGCTTTCATGGGGATTAAATAAAGGAACTACGGAAAGCACATAGCATTTAATATGCGGTACTTGTAGTGAGGATGATGATGGGAGGTAGTGATAATAACAGTAACATTTTAACTAGAAAGTAGTCCCATTCTTTTTTTCCAATAGACAAATACTGCATGGGAAAGTGGTCTTTTTTTTTTTTTTTCAAGGCCACATGATGAGTAGCTAACAAAGACAGGATTCAAATAACCGACTCATTTTAGAGATTTTATTATGAGCCAAAAAGGGTTCAAATGCTAGAAGTGCCTAGTTAGTTTCATGAATGAAGTGTGGATCACTGTTATTTTGCTTTTTACAAAATATTTCAGTTTACAGAATAAGATTTAATGGAAGTATGCTTTTGCAGTGTCTTAGACCCCAATTTGGGGTGGTACTTACTCTTAGATTATACTGGAAACATACTTTTAAATTCTTCGTTCTTGATTCTGATATTTTTTCAAAATTGTAAAGTTTTCTTCTCATTTTTCAAAGGTGAGGCACTGTTTCCTATCTTAATGAAAAGAAAATGAAGCTATTGCATTTACCCAAAGAGATGTCTTGAGGAAACGCAGATCCCTGAGAGGATATTGTTAACTGCCTGCTTCTTATAATTGAGGTCTCTTCTCAAACTCTGCTGGTTAATTCCGGCTCGCACCAATAACCCTTTCCTCTTTTTGATCAAGTGTTTAATTTCCTTGAAAGATTTTCTCAGATTTCAACTATTATTGAGGGGATTTTCATTTCACCCCAACCCTTTAATGGCTAAATCTTGCATATCCATTATTTCAAAAAAGGGTATTTCTGTTCATCTGGGTAAATAGTTCACGGATTTGATCTTCTTTTCTTGCCTATCACTGCTGAAATGAGGAATTATTTGGGAACTTCTTTTGCTAAACGACTGTCTTGTAAAAAATCTAGTAAAATAAAGCATTTACAAAAACCAATCTTAGACAACTCTCAATTATCTACAGCAATATAGACTAAAGCGTAGATTACTAAAAACAGATAAACTCCTGAACATGATTTTGGCCATTCTGTTACTTTCTTCCAAGTAAAATATATGCTTAACCTTCAGTTCCGTTTTTCTTACAACCCTTAAAAACTTTCTAATTTTAGGAAAACATAAAATATTCATAAGGAAGTAACAGGAAAATGAAGAAAGAGGTGGCCAGGATAACACAGAAGTCTAGGGGTAAGAAATATTGCCATTAATTTTTAAATATATAAGAAAGAAAATGATTCTTTTTAAACACATGAAAATAATAGTAACAAATCAATCCAGTGTAGCCTTTGCTACATTCTTCCACAGACTTCAATTTATCTCAACGCTAATTATAAACCTTAGCTGGCTTTCAAATCTGGGTTAGGTTCTGTATACTAAGGAATTGGCTTTATCTGAGGAGAAGGTCTGTCCTTTGCTCTCAGCTTCTGAGATGCACTCTGTCATATCTGGTAGGAGTGTCTTTGTTTAGGGCAGGGACTGTCCACACAAGAAAGACCAACAATGTACTTGGGGTCAGGGCTTTGGGTCATGCAGTGTCATTGGACCTGGAGCCTGAGTTCACTCGTGTAGCAATCAAGTGACCACGCCTACGTAATGAAGCCCCAGAGAAAACTCTGGACACTGAAGCTCAGGCTTCTGTGCCCCTGTGAGCATTGTCATTCACTGATGTTGGGAGCATAACACATCCTAACTCTATGAGAAGGGTACAATGGAAGCTTTAAATTTGAAGCCCTCTCAGTCTCTGCCATACGTGTTTCTTCTTTCACTTGATTTTTATGTGTATTCTTTCCCTGTAATTCAACTATGACGGCTTTCTGTGAGTTCTGAGACGTTACAGGGAATTATGGAAGCTGAAGATGATTTGGGGACTCCCTGAACATGGAGTTCATGAGGGCAGTCTTGGGGACTATGCCTTCAAATTTGGAAGCTTGTCTAACTGTGTGGTGTACGTCTTCAATCCTCCCACAGCACACCGTCACTACTCCTATTATAGCATCCAACACATTGTTCTTCTTGTCTGTCTGTTTTTTAAATATTTAATTATGTTATGGCAATAAAAATGCCCAGTAGAAAGGTGTGTCTGTTTTCCTATCAGTCGTCGTATAGTGATAATGGGGAAACTGAGGTTCAGAGTGAATAAGCAGCTTGCCCAGAGTCACTTAGTTAGTAAGTGGTAAAGCCAGGATTCATTGGAGCCTAGTCACTCTGGCTCCAGAGTTCAAGTTATTAATCACCACAGCATTCTGCCTCAGCGTTTGCTGCAAATAACGGAAACACAACACAGAACTTAAGTTTAAATCCTAACCCCCACAAACAAACAAAGAATTCGTTGTTAGTTCTCCTCCTCCTCCTCCTCCTCTTGTTTCACTCTCTCCTTCTCCCCACTCTGCTTCTGCTTTTGTCTATGCAAGACAGATGAAAACAATAGATGTACAGCATGGGGAAGTACGGAAGGGAGTAACGAATGGAGAGACTTCAAAGGGAAAAGCCACTGGACCTCTGGCTAACTGGACTTGGAAGACAAAGAAGGAAAAGTCAACAAAGTCTTCACAGTTTTTAACCTGGTTAACTTGGAGGATGTTCTGGTCCATGATAGAGAGAGACAATTTCAAGGGAAAATAATAAAATAGCTTTTTTTTTTTTTTTTTTACTTTATTCAGGTATAATTTACATACAATAAAATTTACACATGTTGAGCACATAAGTTGACTTTTGACAAATGTACATCAAGAGATAAAACATTTACAGGTCACCCAAAAGTTCCCAGACGTCCCTTCTTTCCCTTGTCATGCCTCACAGCCACTAATTTGATTTCTATTTCTAAAGATTGATTTTACCTGTTCCAGAACTTCATTTAAACAGAATTATACTCCTCCTTATATTGTCTGTATCTAGTATCTTTTGCTTAGTATAATGGCTATGCATCTCATCCGTGGTGTTGCATATATCAGTAATTTGCGGAGGTGAGGGATGGTGTAAATGGTATCTCATTGTATGAACAAACCATAATTTGTTTATTCCTTTATCGGTTTATGAACATGTAGTTAGGTTTCCAATTTAGAGTAATTGTAAATGAAGCTGCCATAAACATCCAGTATATGTTGTCGGGGGGCAAGAATTTCTTGTTTCCTTCAAGGTCCTTCTAGCTGGACTAGGAATCAAATTGACATGAGACAGATTAACAGGAGAAAATCAAATTTAATAGCGTACCTATGGGGAATGTGCATAGACATGGAAATTCCAAAGGTAGGCAAAGTGAGGTAGGTATATATATATATATATATATATATATATATATACCTCCTGAAAGTGAGTGTATATATATATATATATATATATATATATATATATACACATATATCCTGAACTAAGGAGAAAGGGGGTAGGGGTCGAGAGAAAGGGGTAGGGGTCGAGGCGACTTCAAAGGGAAGGAATGCAATTCACAGGAAGATGAAAAAGAGGAAGTGTTTGGTAAACAAAGGTTTATGGGGCCACTCAGAAATAATGGGATCTGGAGCATTTGATCAAACAGGCCTTGCTGTTCCTCCCTATCTACAATTACCTACTTCACAGTATAATGTTGTTTTCTATGGTGATAGCTCTCTTCGTGGAGCAGGTCCTCTATCTAAATTCTTTTTAGGCAACCGTAGGGGAGGTAAAGGGCTTTTCCCAAATCTGTTGGGTTTTGATGGCTTTTTAACTCAAAATAATCTTCATGCCAAAGTGAGCAGGGGAGGCCTGCTCTTGTCCCCTTTTATTGACAGATGTTTTCATTTCTTGTGGGTAAATACCTAGGAAGCAGAATTACTGGCTCATAGGGTTGATGTGTGTTGAACTCCTAAATGGTTTTTGGAAGTGGTCGCCCCATTTTATGCTCCGACCAGCAATGCAGGAGTGCTGCTTCCCAACTTTGTCAATCCACACGGTAGCCAGTCTTTTTGGTTTTGTGAATCTGTGAGTGTGAAATAGCATGTAACTGTGTGTATTAAATACCTATTGGTATTACCATCATAAGAATTCACCCCTTATAAGTACACACACTGTTCAATGACTTTTTTAAAAAAATTTTCCCTAATGTTTATTTTTGAGAGAGAGAGACAGAGTGAGTGAGGAAAGGGCAGAGAGAGAGAGAGAGAGAGAGAGAGAGAGAGACAGAATCCAAAGCAGGCTCCAGGCTCTGAGCTGTCAGCACAGAGCCAGCTCAGAGCCTGACACAGGCTCGAACTCATAGACTGCAAGATCATGACCTGAGCCAAAGTCAGATGCTTACCCGACTGAGCCACCCAGGTGCCCCCTACACAGTTCAATGATTTTTAGTAAATTTAGAGACTTGTGTAAATATGACCACAAGCCAGTTTTAGAATATTTCTATTTTCCCCAAAAAAGTTTCCTCACATTCACTTGCAATTGGTCTCTGCTCCCATTCCCAGCCCAAGGGAATCCACCCATCTACTTTCTGTCTCTGTAAATTCACCTGTTCTGGCTATTTTAGGTAAATGGGATCCTACAATGGGTAGTCTTTTGCATCTGGCTTCTTTTGCTTATAATATTTTTGAGATTCATCCATGTTGTAGTTTGTATGTCAAGAACCATGGAAGGTCTGAAATTTTACCCTGATTGCAAACTAGCAACTTAGCCTGCCACAATTTCATGACTGAAGACAGGAGGCTCCCGGGTCAGGGAGAAAGGACTTCATTACTCATGGCCCAGCAGGCAGCATGAGCTCACTTTTGTGCTGATCCCTCTGCCCCTCAAGTCCCACAGGTATGCTGCAAGTGGGGCCACATGAATGCACATCCAGTGGGCTTATGTCAAAGCTGAGGAATTCTAAGCTTAGGAAATCCCAATTTTTTTGTAATGGGCTGCAAGCAAACCCATTTGACGTTTGCCCCGGAGAGAGACATTATCTTTATTATACTGGACATTAAACAAATCTTCCCTCTGCTCCACAGGGAGGCACTATCTCAATCTTCCCCATCTGTTTGCTAAACAACCATCGTTGGGAAAAAATGGTCTGGAATGAAGACAATCAGTGCCCTAGACCATGGAGAATTTTCTCCAAACAATATTTCAGTAGTTTCTTTCTTTCTTTCTTTCTTTCTTTCTTTCTTTCTTTCTTTCTTTCTTTCTTTCTTTTTTTGCAAAATAATATTCCATAGAAAAAAAATCTTATATGTAGAAAGAAAGAAAGTTTTTTTTTTGGTAGAGTATGCCACATTTTGTTGATGTCTTCCTCGGTTGTTAGATATTTGGATTATTTCCAGTTTGGGGCTATGATTCACAAGCATGCCTTTGTCTGAATGAGAAATTTCATTTCTCTAGATTCTTAGGAGTGGGATTGCTGGATCATATGGTAACTTAATGTTAAATTTTTAAAGAAACTGCCAAAACGTGGGGTGCCTGGGTGGCTCAGTTGGTTGAGCGTCCGACTTCAGCTCAGGTCATGCTCTCACACTGTGGGTTCAAGCCCCGTGTCGGACTCAGTGCTTACAGCTTGGAGCCTGAGGCCTGCTTCAGATTCTGTGTCTCCCCCATTCTCTGCCCCTCCCCTGTTAATGCTCTGTCTCAAAAATAAATAAAAACATTTTAAAAACATTAAGAAAAAAGAAACTGCCAAACTGTTTTCCAAATTGGCTGTATCATTGTACATTCCCATTAGCAAAGTATGACGGTTCCGGTATCTAAACATCTTTTCCAACACTGAGCATTAGCTATCTTTTTGAGAGTAGCCATTCTACAGGATATGAAGTGTTCTAATTTGTAGTTCTAATTTGCATTTCCCTAATGACTAATGCTGTTGAGCATCTTTTCACATGCTTATTAGCCATTTGTGTAGTTTTCTTAGTGAAAGGTCTACTTAAACCTTTTTCTCATTTCATAATTAGATCATTTGTCTTATTATTGAGTTATAAGTGTTCTTCCTCCCTTCTGGATACAAGTTCTCTTCCACATATGTGATCTGCAAATATTTTTTCCCAGTCTGTGTCTTGTTCTTTCATTTTCTTAATGGTGTCTTTTGTTGTTGTTATTGGTTTTTTTAAGTTTTATTGAGATATAATTTACATACCATAAAGCCCACCTGTTCAAAATGTACATACAACTCTATGGCTTTTAGTATACTTACAGAGTTGTGCAGTATCACCATATTCTTATTTTAGAATATTTTCACCATCTTCAAAAGAAACTTTGAACCCATTAGCAGTCATTCTCCATTCTCCCCTCCCATGTAGCCTCTGACAATAATGAATCTTTCTGTGTCTGAAAACTTGCCTATTCTGGACATTTCATATAAAAGGGATTATACAATATGTAGTCTTTTGTGACTGGCTGCATTTACTTAGCATGATGTTTTTGTTCATCCATACTGTCACATATATTAATACTTCCTTTTTTTTCCTTTAAATCAATGATAATGTGGCATTGCATGGATATACCACATTTTGTTTAGCCACTAACCTAGTTGATGGACATTTGGGTTGTTTCTACTTTTTGGCTGTTATGAATAATGCTCATTCATGTGCAAGTTTTAGCGTAGACATATGTTTTCAGTTATTGTGGGTAGATATCTAAGACTGGACTTGCTGGGTCAGATGACACCTCTGTGTTTGACATTTTGATGACCTGCCCAACTGTTTTCCAAAGTGGCTGCGTCTTTTCACATTCCCCCCAGCAGTGTATGATATGACAGTTCTAATTTTCCCACTTCCTCACCAATACTTGCTATTATCTTTTTTTTTAATTTTTTTTAATGTTTATCTATTTTTGAGAGAGAGAGACAGAGTGTGAGTGGGGGAGGAGCAGAGAGAGAGGGAGACACAGAATCCAAAGCAGGCTCCAGGCTCTGAGCTGTCAGCACAGAGCCTGATGTGGGGCTTGAACTCAGAAACGGTGAGATCATGACCTGAGCTGAAGTCGGACGCTTACCGACTGAGCCACCCAGGCACCCCAATCTTTTTTTTTTTTTATCATAGTCATTCCAGCAGATGTAAATTGGTATCTTATTGCAGGTGTTAATCCGCATTTTCCTAGTGACTACGGATGCTGAGCAGCTCTTCATGTGTGTATTTACCATTTGTGTATGTCTGAAGAAATATCCACTCAAAAGCCTTGCTCATTTTCTAATTTCATTATTTTTTTATTGTTGGGTTATAAGAGCTCTCTCATATTCTAGCTATGAGTGCCTTATCAGATTAATGGTGTTTTTTGAAGTGGCAAAGATTTTCATTTTCGTGAGTTTGCTTTGGGCATTGTATCTAAGAAAACTTTGCCTCATCCAAAGTCACAAAGGTTGCCTTCCATGTTTTCTTGTAGAAGTTTTATATTTAACTATTACACTTAGGTCCATGATCTGACACTGAGGTCTTTAAGATCATCTTTGTGTATTTCGTGAGGTAAGTGCACTTTTTTGTATATGCATATCGGATTGTAGGGATTCCTGCATATGGACATCCAGTCCCAGCATTTATTTATTGGAAAGGTTACAGTTGGCCCATTGAATTGTGTTTGTACCTCTGTTGAAAATCAACTCACCACAACTGTGAGATTTATTTCTGGACTCTCAATTCTGTTCTATTGACCTACATGCCTGTCCTTGTACCAATGCTACACTGTCTTCACTACTGTGATTCCTGTGTCTCTATAGTAAACTCTGTGAGTGAGTAGTAGAAGTCCTCTTTGTTCTTTTTAACAATTGTTTTGGGCTATTCCAGTTCCTTTGTATTTCCATGTAAACTTTAAGATCATGTTGTCAACATATACGAAAAGGCTGGGATTTTGATAGGGATGTGTTGAATTTATGAATCAATTTGGGGAGAAATGTCACCCTAAAAATATTGATTGATTCTTCTAATTCATGGACCTGGGATGCCTTTTCCTCTATTTAGATCTTCTCTAATGTGTCCCATCCACGTATTGTCCTTTTTAGTGTATGTCTTCCACCGTTAAATTAAATTTATTGCTACATATATTTTTTGATGTTTTGCGAATGCAATTGTTTTCTTAATCTTATTTTTGGATTGTTGGGTGTGCATATACAGGAGTATAACCGGTTTTTGTGTCTAGCTCTTGTGTCTTGGGACCTAACTCAACCTGTTCGTTTGTTCTAGTATTTTGTCCTAGATTCTTTGGGATTCTCTACGTACAATGCTTTTTTAAATATTTTTTTTAAGTTTATTTATTTGTTTTGAAAGAGGGAGAACATGAGCAGGGGAGGGGCAGAGAGAGAGAATCCCAAGCAGGCTGCCAGCTCAGAGCGCGATGCTGGGCTCGAACTCACAAACTGTGAGAACATGACCTGAGCTGAAACAGAGTCGGATGCTTAACCTACTGAGCTCCCCAGGAACCCCCTGTACATACAATGTTGTGTCATGCATGAATGAAGACAGTTTTACCTATTTCTTTCCAATCTAAGTGCATACATTTATTTGCCTCACAGAAAGGGTAGGAGGAAACATCCTTGCCTTGTTCCTGATCTTAGAGAGAAAGTATTTCATCTTTCACTATAAATATAATGTTAGTTGTATGCAATTGCTCCTCAAGAGTTTTCAGAAACACAGAAAACAAGAGTGTACATCCTGATGATAGTCCTTGCTAATCTAATTGGCTTGGCTGAAAGAATAGAAAGAGAATGGGACAGAGACAGGGATAGAGATGGATATAGAGATAGAATGGTAAAGGCATGAACGATTCATGTGAATGACATCAGCCAAGTTGATTCTGTCAATGGGTTGTAACCAAGAAGGCAAGGAGGGCCTGGACAGGAAATGATAAAAATCAAGACAATGCCCAGTGGCATTCTGTCATCACAAAAATCCTTATCTCAAGATAAGAGTAAGTGCTATCTTAAACTGAGAGCTGGGAAAAAGAGGCTCCCTGAACTGGCATTATCTGTGTGGAAAATGCTGTTGGAAGGATTGGGACAGGATGTAGACATGCATTAAGGGAGGGCAAATCCCTTCAGTATGAAAACAGAGCTTGAAATATTACATTAGCCAAGTGTACTGGCTGCCCTGCGCATTAAATATTCATACTAAAATCCCCGTCAATCAACAGGAACAACCTTGTCCCACTCAGATCTACTAAAGAGAAGCTGTGCAGGTTATTCAACAAATTACAAGGGAAAAGGGACTTGGCTTTTGTTGTCCACAATGTTGCCAAAGATGCATTTGGTACTGAAGATCAGACTGTCCCCTTTCTTGCCTATCTTTTGACAGACGTGATTGCATTACGCTGGAAGTGCAACTTAACCTGTAAGGGCCTCAGTCTTCTCACCTGATGGATGGAGATCATAAGAGTGCTTATGTCCTCAGAGGGCTATAGTAAGAACCAAAGGAAATAATGTGGGTAAAGTACCGATATGAAACACTCAAGAAATGGGAGCTATTGTTATCTTGAATTCAGGCAGAAATACATTCATTAGCCAACTCATAACCACATCAGCAGGAACCTTAGGCCCCACTGCACCTCACAACCCTATATACACTGGGATGTAGCAAAGAGTTAAATATCCCCCAAAGGGCTTTGGCCTGGCGCCGAGGCTGACACGGGAAACCACGCTTCCCACAGAGAGGTGGTGGCCTGACCTATGGGGCCGGGGTGCGGTGATCTATTGGCCAAGTCTGCTTTACAAAACCCTGCCCGCAGGGGTCTGTGTGACCTGAGCCTTTCCTTACTTGGCCTCTGCGTGACGGGCCTGCAGGGAATATTAGCCGTTCAGGAAGCTGTGCTGTGTGAAGGAAGGCACACTGACCCAATTTCCCGTCCCGCCTTTCCCTCTTGTAAGCTGAGAGACTGTGCACCCGTCAGGTCATTTCTGTCAACGTTAGTCTCCTATCTCCCAAAATAAGGGCAGATCGGAGATTTATATGTGGGCATGGGGTTTAGCACTTTAACATACAGTCTCCCTTTTGATTCCTGCAAGACTGTGGGTTGCTCAAAGCAGGAGTTCTCTCTCCCAATTCACCGTGAGCACACTGAGCCTGAAAAGGTTAAAGGGCTTGTTCAAAGTCACAGAGCTCACCTCTGATTCCTCCAGGGCACTACGTGGAGGAAAGAAGATTAAGGATGTGAAAGCGCTTGGCACACTTTGTGACTTGAAAGCACCACGCCACATCCTCGCATCCTCATCAGCCGGACCAGAACACGCAGGTGGGGGGCTATTTATAGAGAACTACGGTTTGGCTTTGGCCTGCTGCACCACTGTATTTCAGAGGAATATCGATGCCACCAATGCTTAGTATACCAAGATTTCTTAAACGTATTGTGTGGAAAAAGTGTGCTCTCACCGTCTCACCATCATCTTCCTTACCATTAACAACACCATTGCTGAAGTCATGCTGGCACACCATGCACCAGGGCCCCGCCCGTAGGGCTTCATGTTCCACATCACATTTATTCCCCCAATGTCAACTGAGGACTTAAAAAATACCTCTGAGAAAGGTACTATTATTATATACCCATTACATAGAAGAAACTGAGGAACAGAGTTTGAATACTTGACTATCGTTTATGTATAACAAAATAGAAACGGCGTTATATTTGGGTACTTGAAAAAGTTACATTTTGCAGGCATGTAAACATTTATTAATTTTGATGCTGTACAGTTTATAGCCAGTTTTTTTTTTCTAAGTCTGAAACCTTTTTTATAGGTCCTTAGGAATTGTGCCTATAATGCCTTGTTCACGTCCCTGCGGGAAGAAACCTCTGTGAGCTGAGACATGAGCTTTACATAACAATGAGAGAAGGAACTGCGATCTAGCAGATGGTTGTGCTGGCTCACTGTCATGCAAAACATGACACCACTAATGGAGGAGCTCCCAAATTGAATCCTTGGCGGAAGCTTAAAAAAAATACAGATTCTTAGGCCAAGTTTCTCTGTGTGCTCAAGGCCCCATCCCCAGCCCTACCTCCCTCCTACTGGTCTGTTAGGTCTAATCCACCACCCCCTATTTTTATTCTGTCAAATGGCAAAACAAAAACAATTTAGTAATGAATATGACGTCCTTCATTTAAGGGAAAACAATCCATGGGTTGGGGGAGTACAGCACTCACACGAGCAGTGGAGCCCTCTTGCAGAGGGATATTTGGGCAAGAGCCAGTGGAAGAGGCAACAAGAAACAGCATGATTGGCTAGAAGATGAGAATTTCCTTATAAGGCTAGCAGGTCCTGTTTTGTAGGGTAAGGTGAGCTAGCCAAATCAGAGTTGGTGCTCTGATTGGTGTATGTTAGGTTTCCTTGGCAGTGAGGTGTTTCCTGTAAATGCAGGCTGACTTAGGTTTTAGATCTGTGACCTGGGACAGGGCACTGTGGGGTGGCCTCCATTTTGTGGGTTTCAATACACGAATTGGCTTTGTCACTACAGAGTGCTATGTAGACATAGCTTCAAATCACCATTCTGTCAGGATTACTGCCCTCGAGTCCCTGCACCAGAATTCCTGGAGAGGCCTTTAGAGTCTCTCCCCTCCCCTGACTTCACTCTGCTTGTAAAGTCAACGTGTCCTCCCCCTTGGCTCACCCCTCGGCCTCGATTTCTCCCTGATTCAACTTCCCTGTCTCCTCTGGGCCCACACCCTCCCCATTGCCTCATCTGCTGCTCTCTCTTGATGGGCTGGTTCTCTACCCTTTGCCTGCAGACTTGCTGGGGACCCACCTTCTCTTGTTTCCAGCTGGACCTGGACCAGAATTGTGAGGCAGTTTCTCTGGTGGTGAAATACTTCATATCAGGTGCAAATTATGGTCACCCCTGAATAGCTGCCCTCAATAGGCCTTACCCATGCATGCGTCTGTTACGGGAATTCATCAGTGTTTTCAGGTTTCATCCAATCATCCCCTTCTGACATTATGAAATAAATCTCCGAGGCAGGTAGGCACGGCAGCAGTTTTGATTGAAGGAAGGAGTTTGGGGGCAGGTGGGAGGAGGGCAGACGCAGCAGGAAAATGAAAGTAATATTTACTGAACATTTGTTTGGAGCATTTAAATATCGAAGGAAGGAGATCTCAGCGTACTAAGTCATAAGAACTCACAACAAGCCTGTGAGGACAATGTTGTTATTCTTGTCACACAAATAAAGATACTGGGACTTAAAGAATTTAACTATTTTGTCTCAGGTCAGACTATCAATAGGAAACAGAACCAGGACTAGAATCCACACTTTGGAATTGGCCCCAAAGCCCATTGCTCTATGAGGTCATAATTCCTGAGACTACTAGATGACTACTTTTTAGCCTTCCCAGATGATCTCTTGTGTCTAGAATCCCCCAGCTGAACTTTAAGGAGGCTGAACCCCGCCTCCGCTGGGCTTCACTTTAGAACATCCTTGCTTTCTGGCTCCACAAAGCCCAAGGAAAGACTTTTCCCTTTGAAGTACAGCTTCTCTCTCAGGTGATTTGAAACATTCGAGGCAAAGCACGAGCGTTTGCCTGGTTCATAAGCACAAGTCCCCGAGAACCTGCAGAGATCACGTGGTGCAGTGAAAAGCTGGCGCATGCCCATAGAGGCGCGGCTTCTGTCACCAGCCGGCTCTACCCAGCTTCAGCGGCTCTGAGCTTTATAGGCCCCTGCAGTTGGCTGCCCAAGTCTTGTATGGATCTGCTTTTTAATGCTTCTAATTGGGCTTTTCGATTTTATAAGGTTGCATTTGACAGGAAAACTCATTTCTGTTCTTTAGAGAAGGTTGGTTGTGTGGAGCCTTTCGTGTATCAGGAAAACTTTTACACTCCAGAGTCGTCTGTCTCTGACCAAATGAAAATCACGGAGGAGACAGAAGATTTTAAATGAGAGGAAACGAAGGGTGAGTCAAACAGTAACACTAGACTGGGCTCTTGCTTTTAGCAGATAATCTCCAATAATCCACATAAAGCAAGAATAAAATGCCACAGTTTTGAAATGCCCTGAGGTTCTTGCTTTAATCCTTCTTTCCTTAAAAAAGTTATCTGCTCCATATGTACATGCCACTTCCTACCATCCCCCACTCCCTCCACACCACTCCCTCCCCAGAGCTGAGAGATTCATTTATTCAAGGATTTATTTAGTGTCAATCCACAGCCCATCTGCCTTGCACCAAAAAAAAAAAAAAAAAAAAAAAAAAAAAAAAAAAAATTAAAAAGCAAAATATGCTCCCTTTCTGTTCTTTCAACACAGGAATGAACACCCTTCCCCCACACTCCTCACTCACTCACTTGCCTCCTTTTTCAGTTATTCTGTGTGTAAAGCAAAGAAATTCTTTGCTTCACTTATCCTTCCTAAACTTACCAAATCTAGGCTTTGTTCCTAGGCCTCTAAAATCACTCCTCCAGAAACACAAGTTTTTGAGGAGTGAGGTTAGACGGAAGTTGGTATTTTGTCAATCAGTCTGTTTGAGAGCTTTTTACACTTGTAAAGTCCTTTCAAAAGTCTATGATTCTGGATAAACATCTGGATGCAGGCTGCCTGAGGGGGGCTCAGGAAACTTCATTTTACCTTTCTTTTCCATGAGTATTGGTAAGAAGTTTTGCAAAAAGATGACCATAACACTGACAGCAACACTAAGTGGTGACTAAAACAAGAAAATGGATAAATGTTACATGCAGAGGCTGAAGGTGAAGTCCGTGAAATTAGTGATTTTGATAAAACCAAAGAGCCAGTCTCCACAGTTGCTTTTCTCTCTGCTTTTTCTAAATCGACCAGAGGTTGCTTCTCCTAGTCACATTTTCTTTCCTGTGACATCTGGAGACCTGGGGTACTGAATTCAGACAGCAGATCATGAACAAACCAGTAAGCACCTGCTGTAAGAAACAGAACATGCTTCTCACACAGCATCCGTGAGACAGAGGAAAAGCTTTTGCTTTCACTGCAGGTGGATTAGAGGCAGTGATTGGGGAGGGGGTAGAGGGACTGCTGTTTTGTCAGGACCTAGAGACACTCACAAGACTTGTGAATTTTAAACAGGTTGCCCGACCTGACCTCACTTTGATTCGGGGGAACTTACCCATCTAGGACCATTAGAGACTTTTCATTATTCTAAGGTTCCAAGAGAAAAGGTGTTATGGACGCCTGAGAGTTGCTTATATGTGAAAGCAAATGCAATACCAGGAGAGAGGCTGGGAAAGAGGCTTGGGGTGTGTGAGCCTTTGGATAAGAGAGAACAGAATGGTCAGTATCTGGCTGGCCACCAGCCAAAGGACCATCAGCACCAGTGATTCCCAGAAGGCTGGTTTAAAATGCACATGCCCCAGATGGACTGACCCAGAGTCCTTGGGGGTGGGCCCAGCACTCCAGAGTTTCCCTAGCTTTTCGGGCCTTTCTGATGCACACTGCAGTTTGAAAATCATTGCTTTAAAAACCATTGGAGGAGTGCCTGACTGGCTCTCAGGGTGGTGAGTTTGAGACCCATGTTGGGTGTAGAGATTACTTAAAATTTTTTTTAAAGTTTATTTATTTTTGAGAGAGAGAGAGAGTGAGAGGAGCATGCAGGGGAGGGGCAGAAAGAGAGGGAGAGAGAGAATCCCAAGCAGGCTCCTCACTGTCAGTGAGGAGCCAGGTGTGGGGTTCGAACTCATGAACTGTGAGATCAAGACCTGAGCCTAAGTCAGATGCTTAACTGACTAAGCCACCCAGGTGCCCCCCACCAAGTTTTTTTTTTTTTTTTAAATTATAGAAACAAAAGAAATAAAAAAAACAAAACTGGAGCCAATCTTACCTGTCACAACTTAGAGGTAGATACAGATGATCACTCATTGATTCTAACAAATGAACATATACTTAACTGTAGCTTGTTTCATGTGGGTGCCTAGATAGCAGCTAGCCAGGACCATTGGGGCCCCTATTCAGCAGAAAGTGGCCACATGGAGACTGCAGATTCTGACCAGTCCCTCTTAACATCTCTCCTTCTTCATCTCCTTTACCTCCCTTCTTTCGTTTGTACATTGTAAAATGTATAAACTCACTGTATTGCCATTACTTTTCTCGACGTTGCCACTTTCTAAGAACTGTGGAATGCTGACTTTAAGGGCAATACAGCTTAACTCATTGGAATAGATTAAATGTGGGGACAGTTGGCTGAGGCTACCTTCTCTGCTTGGTGAGAGGAAAAGACATTTGAGAAGGTGGGTTCTAGCTGGATCTTGAGTGCTAGGCAGGCTTTTAGCATTTTAGGATCAGTTTCTAGAACCGAGATAGAAAAGCCTAGACATGGGAGTTGGGCGTGTGGGGTACAATGGAAGACAGAAAATCCAATGGGTCTCTCAGACTCAGATTGGAGAAGATGAGTTGAATACAGAAAGGATTTTACCAAAGGGGCACCTGGGTGGCTCAGTTGGTTAAGCATCTGACTTCAGCTCAGGTCATGATCTCACAGTTCAGGAGTTTGAACCCTGCATCAGGCTCTCTGCTGTCATGCAGAGCCTGCTTCAGATCTTCTGTCCCCCTCTCTCTCTGCCCCTCCCCTACTCACATTCTCTCTCTCTCTCTCTCTCAAAAATAAATAAAACATTAAAAAAGAGAGAGAGAAAGAATCTTACCAATTATCTTCATTGATCAATATCAATCATCTTCATTGATCACCATGAGCTGGGTACCTTACTTATTACGTCCCATTTCATAACAATCCTACAAGGTGGAATTCTACTTTACAAATATATAAAGTGAAGCACAAAGAGACCACATTTGTATGGATCTGAACTGAAATATTTCTACGTCTGGCTCCAAAGTCCATGCTCTTTCTTTGTACCAACTTTCTCCGTTGACCTTGAGTGACAGGATAATTATGGCAGGCAGTCACATCCAGTACTTCCTATGTGCCAGGAACTGCACAAAGCACTTTATATCCATCAGCTCATTTACTCTTTACAATAAGCCTATGAGTTAAGTATTCTTGTTACCACTTACAGATAAGGAACTGAAGCCCAGAGAAAATTAGCAAATACAGAGCCAGGTTTTAACCTAGGACTCTGATTCTGGAACCCAGGCTCTTAATCATACTGTGAGATTGTGTCTGTTGTGGAAAAGTTTCTGAGCTGGGGTCCCAGAATCCTGGTACCATATACTAATACTTTTCCTGGATGAAGCCAGTAACAGATCAGGGAATTGTTCTTTCTTCCCTTAAGTCCTCAGCCTTTCCTGTATCCTCCTTGTTCCTCCCTGTCCCAAACACACAACTGTGCTGCATTTGTTTAACAGACAATGTACATTGGAACTCGTTGAGCTCAAGAAACTAGCTGTCTCCCCTACCTGAGTAGGGTCTTTGGCGATGGCGATGGCCCCCTAAGTTCCCCTGACAGGGACAAAAGATTGTTCTTGCAGTGCTAATGCCTGGGAAGACACCCTGATTATGAAACCTCTGGTCAACCATGTTTAAAAAAAACATCTCATACTAGTCTTTCTTTGGTTTAGAAGGTACTTCAGTTCTATCAGGGGTGTCTATACACAACTGAGAAAACATTAGTACAAGTTCACAGTTTTTAGTACAAGTTCAACTAAAAGCATTTATTGAGCACTTATTTTATATCAAGCACAAGGAATATTGAAGGGCTTGGGGGATATTTTCCATGTAGAGTGGCCAACCCAATCCAAGTTTTTTGGGACTGTGTTGGTTTTATAACTGAAAGTCCTAAGCCCCAGAAAAATCTTCAGTCCTGGGCAAACCAGGATGGTTGGTCGTTCTAACAGATGACCTACATAGGGTCTCTGTCCTCAAAGAGCTCACTGTCCAGAGATGATGTAGGAAAACACATAAAGTAATCATGACAATGTAAAGATTTAGGCGCAGGGTTTCATTAAGGAGGAAATGGCAACTTGATGTATTTACTGGACCCATTAATTCTGTAATACAGAAATAGTTTTGGGGCGCCTGGCTGGCTCCGTGGAGTGGGCAACTCTTAATCTCAGGGTTGTGAGTTCGAGTCCCATGTTGGGTGAAGAGATTACTTAAAAATAAAATCTTTTAAAAAAATAAAAGAAAGAATTTCCATTCATTATAACCTCTGGGCATTAGCTCATTAATGGATTGCACTGTGAAATGGAAATTATGATGGAACTAATAATTCAAGCAAAGTTTTGGTTTTGTCTAAAATGAACTATTTTCCCCTGTAAGGAATTCTCCCTTCACTCTGTTGGTGATCCAATCTTCATGGGTTTTTTTTTTGCTACAATATTTACTGAGTGCATCTAGACATTGTCTCTACCAGTGCTGTCCAATAGAAATATAATACAGATCATGTATGTAATATAAAATTTTCCATTAACCATGTTTAAAAAAAGTAAAAAGGAACAGTTAACATTAATTTTAGTAATATATTAAACCAACATATTAAAATGTTATTATTTAAAAATTTTTGAATGTTTATTTTTGAGAGAGAGACAGAGTGTAAGCAGGGGAAAGGCAGAGAGAGAGGGAGGTACAGAATCTGAAGCAGGCTCTGAGCTGTCAGCACAAAGCCTGATGCAGAGCTTAAGCTCACAAACAGTGAGATCCTGAGCCGAAGTCGGACACTTAACCAACTGAGCCACCCAAGCACTCCTAAAATGTTATTATTTTAATATGTGATCAATGTTAAAATTATTGAGGGTTTTTTTGTTTTTTTTGTTTTGTAACTAAGCCTTCAAAATTCAGCCTAGACATACTTCAAAGGCTCAGTAGCCAGAATTGACTAGTGGTTATAGTAGTTACAGTTTGTGGTGCCACACAGCCAAGTGTAGAATAGAAACAGTTAGTTTGCTAATTCAAGTCAAAACTCTTTGACTAAATTAATAGACTATTTTGAAGGAAAGTACTCACTTCTGCATACATTTTTGACTCATCAATAATCTGGATTATCCTGCCACTTGTCCCTAGGTTTAAACTGAGCTGAACACGAATTCTAAGTAAAGAAGAAGGCTGTGAGCTTGAAACTGTGTGCTCTTTCTTAACCATGGGAGCCCTGCTGAGCACATTGGGAAATGGCCATTCTTAGGCCTGGTTTCACAACATCACCAGGTATTTCCAGTTATCTCAAAGGGGTATCATGAAGTTTGCAAAGCAAAATATAATTTAAATTCTTGGATATATAAAAAGCAATTATTGTATGTGCCTCATGGTATGTGCTTGATGGGAAGGGGGAATTGTGAAACCCAGCAGACAGCGAATTGATGTTGTAATCCCCAAAAGGCTGCAAAACACAAACAAAAATAATGTGACAGAGATGACAAAGCCAGTATGAAAACAACATTGAGCTGGGGTTTAGAAAACCCAGGCCTCCCTCAGCATGCTCTGCCAAATGACTTATCTGTCCAATAATGCTGAATGAACTTTCCATCTTTCTCTCTGTCAAATTTTTTACTCCCCCCACCTTTTGTTTGCTATAAGCAGTTCTGCTATTTTTCTTCATTGACTCTCAAAATGGCTGCCCCCTTACTCTTTTTATTTTTCTTTCTTTGTTCGTTTTGCAAACATTTACTAGGTCTTCCTATGTTTCCAGCATTGAGCGAGGCTGTGGAATTGGGGAAGGAATCACAAAAATGCTCACGATCTAGAGGCTGAGCTGGAGAAACAAACAAAAGTGCTGCAGACTGATCATTTCTGGAAGCAAGTTCTGCATAAAGGGTAAGGGTACAGAACTGTGAAGTCAGTTCTGTTCTGCGTCTGGCTAGGTATGGGTTAGTCCGAGCGGGGATGACTCTACAGTGGTATTATTTGACCCAGTTGGAGGGTAGGGCAGAGACAGAGGAAGCCACTCAATGCAAACAGGCTGGGTCAGGGAGCAAATGTGTTGAACTTTTATGAACTTTCATTGTCAGTTAGCATCTCAGCAGCTTGTGGTTAGACTGGAATTGGACCAGGACCCAGAAGGGCATCAGAAGCAGGCAGGACAGGAATGACTCTGGATGAGAAACAACTTGTATTGACTTTAACACAGTTTTCTCCAGGGTTGGCCTTGACCTGCCATTCAAAGTAACATCAGTGACACCTCTCACACCATTCCTTCCTCCCTTTTATTTATTCATCAAATAATGTTGAACACTTACTAGATTCCAGGTGTAGGCTGGTGCTAAGAGCAGGAAAATGAATATGAACAATCCCTTACGCTGGGGTGCAGGTGAGGGAGTCACTCAGAGGCACGTGTGTTAGGATGTGGTGTCTGCACTGATAAAGACAAACGTGGAAAATGGGGAAAGTCCCCTACTCAGTACCTTGGAGTTCAGGAGCCAGAGCGCTGGCAAACGGAACATCACCCCACTGCTCCCCTGAGTTCTCAGAAATATTCAAGAGGGCTTTTGACTTCCACAGGTCATGGGAATTGGGGACGTGTATAAGGCAGACACTGTACAATTTCACCTGGAGTTTGAGGGCAAAGGAGAGCCCTAGCTGGCATCCAGTCCTGGGAGGGAAGCTATGACTGGAAGCAAGTGATCTCAACGTCCTCACTTTGGGGGCAATGGTGTGTGTGTGTGTGTGTGTGTGTGTGTGTGTGTGTGCGCATGCATATGTGTGCAAGAGCTGGGTAAGCACTCTCAGAGTGGTGCCACTGTCTGTTCCCTGACTCCTGAATCACAGCTTTTGTTGGAACCAGATTGTCCATAGCCATCCTTTCTGCTTTTTTCAAAATCCTTTCTTTAACGACTGAGAAGTCTGGCATAGAAAGAAGTGCAATGTGTCCTCAAATACTGTGACTGGACTCCATATTTCCTGACTCCCCGTGTCCCTATTGCCATCATGCTGCCTTTCTGATCAACTTTGTGAACAAATAGGGGAGCACAGTCATAGACACAGGAAGACCATATCCAAGCCCACTCTGAGCAAGTTTGGGCAGCACTGGCCCAGGCCTTCTGCTCTGTCAGCATGCCCTGAGCAATTACTTAAAGCTCCACTTCTTTCTGGCTGGAGAGCCTTGTCTGTCTTGTTCAGGGCTGCGTCCCAGCACCTGGCAGTTAGGGGCTACTCTGTCACTATTGATTGATGGATGGGATGTAACTTCATTTAGTTCCAGTCATACAAACCCACACTAAAGCCTCAAGAAACTCTGGGCTCCTTCCCACCGTCAGCAGCAGCTGCCATAGTGACAATAATGCCCTGCATTCAGATGGCCATTTGCTATTTCCAAACCATTTCACTTGCTTGGCCACATTCAATCTCAAGTATCCCTTCAGGGTGAGCATTTGCCTGAGAGTAAAGGAAGCCTGAAAAGTTGTAACCTATTCTTTGGTACTTTCATTTAGGCCCACAAAGCCTGAAAAACCAACAAATTACTGTATGTTATATAGACTCTGGGGGGAATTGCATAGTTTACCAGAGTTTAATGTGGATTCTTAAACGTATGGCATTAAAGAGGCTGCTCCTTTTCTAGGTACATTTAGCCCAATCTTAGGGGCACTTGGTGAGCACAAACGCAGGTTTCTTACAAGCCTTTTGGTTTGGGAATGCAAAGAAATTTTAGGCCAATACAGGCTTGAGTTCACGCCTTCCTCACATCTGACCGGAAGCTCCCTGAGGGGAAGGACCACATCT
This sequence comes from Panthera leo, assembly GCF_018350215.1. NCBI lineage: Eukaryota > Metazoa > Chordata > Mammalia > Carnivora > Felidae > Panthera > Panthera leo. The sequence goes on from NC_056686.1 coordinate 76,794,648, forward strand.
GTGATCAACTCTGCAATCCAAGACCTAGCAATCTCGATGGATGGATGGATGGATGGATGGATGCTTGAATGGGTGGAAGGAAAGACTGGTGACACTTTACAGCATCTTCCCACTCAAGAGAAGTTTTGAGTCCTCCCTTTTTTGCCATTCCAGTTGATTTCTTCACATGAGAGAGTTGTGATGGGCAGACAAAAAGGAGTGCATTAGTTGATTTAGAGAACAGTTAAAAAGGCTAGACAGCAGGGAGTTCCCCATAGGGAATTTCTCCACAGAGAGAAAGAAACTAGAGGAAAAGTAATGTTAAAAATACGCATGTTTGTGGGACATCTGGGTGGCTCCTTCGGTTAGGCATCTGACTCCTCAGTTTGGCTCGAGTCATGGTGTCACAGTGGTGGGGTTGAGCCCCGAGATGGGTTCTGTGCTGACACCATATAGCCTGTTTAGGATTCTCTCGCTCCCTCTCTCTCTCTCTCTCTGCCTCTGCCTTTGTCTCTCAGACTCTCTCTCTCAAAATAAATAAATTTTAAAAAAGAAAGAAAAAAGATTCAGGACCCTGTGGGATTATTTAAAAAATCATTCTTTTTAAAAAAACTTACTTTATTGAAAAGGCATTTCATGCTCTTGGTATAACATTCAAACCATACAAAAGGGGATATAGTGAAAACTGATTTTTCTCTCCCCTATCTTTCAATTACCGTAGTTCCCTTCCCAAGAACTACTCACTCTCCAACACTAGGGGTATATGTGTGAGGGATAACCTTGGCCTGTCCCACCCCCCAACACACACATACACACACACACACACACACACAGGAGGTGGGGGAGTCTCCACAGGGGAAGGGACAGAGAGGAAGAAGAGGATGGAGGCCATGGAATGAATGGCATCTGCCCCTCCTGGCTCCCTCTGGAGACAGGAAGTTAGAGACCAAGGTGATGTAACTACGGGAGGGACACTGAGTGAGACCCTGGAGCCCAGCCCCACTGCGTCGGGGGGGGGGGGGGGGGGGGGGGGGGGGGGGGGGGGGGGGGGGGGGGTCCCTTCCTCCTCCTCACTGCAGTAAAGTCCACCCAATCTGTCACTGGCACTGGGAGCTTTGGGAACATCCAGAGTCCACTCCCATTGGCACTTTTCTGATTGGCTGGGAGTCACCTCTGTGGGACACAAGAGGAGGAAGAAGGCTGAGGCAGCCTGGTAATAGTAGCTGACCACTTGGGTGTGAGACATGTCTCCTCTGGGGACATTTTGGGGGTGTGGACTGAGGTCACACTTTTAAATGAATGGAGGCAATCAAGCAATACACATAAACCTAAACCTAAACCTAAATGTGCTACTGGGCTACATGAGTTACAGCTCAGCCCTGCATGAGAACTCCTCAGAGGGAAACAGCTTGGGCTGGCCCAGTATTCGTCTCCCTGGAGGCTGGTGAAAGTAGAGGATACTGGAAAAACAATGAAGAAAGAAGTCTTGCTCAATGCCCAGATTGTATGTAGCTTAAAGGGGAGAAATGCCTGACCTCTATGGTTGGCAGCAGAAAATGTCCTGTGAATGACATTGGTTACTGCTGTTTTAGTCAGCCTGGAAGAAGCCCTCAAGATGATTTTATCTAGATCTCTGCCACTCATAGAGGAAAAGCTATGGCCCAGTGACATGCCCAAGGTCACACGGTCAGTACACGTGTCACCTGGCTGGAGACCCATCTGGCTGGCAGGTGGAGGATCCATCCCACTTGGTCCCAGCCTGGCCAGAGCAGTTCCCCACAGCCCTGTTAGTGCTTGTCTGCATGTTCATTGTCTCTGAGTTCTAGGGCTGGAAAATCAGGTTTTTCAAGTCTAAAAACCCACAACCTATTCTTCATTTCCCCAATAGTGCCTCAGAGGCCTCAGGAAATAGACTTATGATAACTAAACTCTGCTGAGGTTGATTTGTAATCAAGGAAGCTAATAATTTACAAGGGGGACTTATTCTATTCCAGAATCTCTTTACCTGGTAGTAGGCTTGCTTGTGAAATCAAAAACATAATAGGATAGCCAGAGAATGATATAGCAGGAAGACTATATCTAGTAAACTTTATTCAATATTGGGGCTGGAAAATGTTATCCTTGGCTTAATACAAAGAGTTGCATCTTGGGATTGAATTTTAGTTCTGACATTGTTAGCTGTGTGACTTTGGACAAGTTGTTTAACCCCTCTGAGATTTCACTTCTCTGTAAGTCTGAAGGGAATCACTACCAAATATAGTCTCTTTCTCTTGGATGGTGTGGGATGCACTGAGATTTGGCTTCTCAAATGTTATTACGTGGCTGTCATTTTTCACCAGTCCTTTGTTGGGTGAAAAAGGACAATGTAGAGGGTTTCCATCATGTTCAATTCATTGAAATATTGAATGTTAAAATGTCCTTTATTTTGTCAAATGATGGTGATGAGAGATCATTTTTTTAAAAATGTTTTTACTGGGGTGCCTGGGTGGTTCAGTCAGTTAACTGTCCAACTCTTGGTTTCGGCTCAGGTGATGAGTACATTGGTTCGAGTCCTGCCGTTGGGCTCTGCACTGATAGTGTGGAGGCTGCTTGTGATTCTCTTTCTCCTGTCTCTGCCCCTCCCCCACTCATATTCTCTCTCTCTCTCTCTCTCTCTCTCTCTATCTCAAAATAAATAAACTTAAAAAATGTTTTTACTTAGCTATCTAAGAAGTCAGTCTCTTAATCTAGTTACTTGGGACTTGTACCTACATAGGCAGAAGTATTTTGATTAAACAACTCCAGTGAAATAAAAAGGTGTGCCCTCTTTTGCATTCAGGTCTTCTATTTAGTTAGTGGTTTCAGTTAATTTAGGAATAAAAATGGAAATTTCTAAAACAAAATTGTATGTCCATGCTTCATTCTCTCATACCTGTCATTTGTCTCAAGAGAGAATGTTAGCATTTGGTGGTATCCAGGTTTTGGTGACATTTTCTTCCCCATCTGCCTACCACATCAACCTTCGTACTTCGTAGCCCTCCTTTGAATCCTCCAGTGTCTAGTGACTTAGATTATATAAGACCTTTAATGAGGGTGCAGATATTATGACTGAATCTGTTGAAGTTTCTAGCTTGGGTTGGGAGGTTTGTCCAGCAGGTAGAAATAGGAAGAGGGGAGCTCAGAGCCAGGACAGTAGTGTCACTCTGCTTAAGGGCCAGTAACTTCTAGAACCATCAGAAGGGATGGATGAGGCTGCTGAGGAAGACTTCAGTCTGTGGCTTTATATGAAGAGAAAAGAAAAGAGGAAAAAGAGTGAGAAGGAGGGAGAGAGGGAGGGAGGGAGGAAGGAAGGAAGGGAGGGAGAAAGGAAGGCCAGAAGAGGGTGAGAGGTGGAGATTATTATTTGAGCCAGGCAAGCTCTTCAAATAAAAAATCCATATGGCCCTCTGGAGAAAACAAAACAAAACAAACAGTTAAACTATGGGATCTAGATTGTGAGGGACACCTGTTGTGTTTAGAGGCAGAGCTATTTAAATAGCAGCACCCCAGGCACCACTTCAAGTTCACACAAGCTGTTATTTCGCTCTGAAAACAGGCATGGGGAAGGGAGAAGGAAAAAGAGCCTGGGTGAACTAACTAAACCCAAGGTTGGGTTAGATGAAGGGCATATCTGGCTGCTACTTTAAGCCTCAGGTAACTGTAACTCAGTAAGAGAACCCTGGGGTAGGGACCCTCACTCTACCCCTTGTCCTTGTTAGATAGTTACCTGGTTCCATTCTAAACCAGCCAGCAAAAACCAAGATTTTCATCTCATTCACAAACTTGCAAGTTTTTTTTTATACTTTTATTTGCAACCTATAGCTGTAGACTGTAATTATTTTCACTCTTGTGGATCTTTTCATGTAAATCAGGAGAGGTTGAAAACCCAAGTATGGCCTTTCTGGAAGCTTTCTGGCTGCCTCCTCCTTGGAACAGTTGGGGAGACGTGTTACCAGAATATCTGAGGGTGTTTGCAAACATGGGTCTGGGAAGATGAGCTAAAGGGGGAGGAGATATTTCTTTGTTGATTCTCTTTTTGTTTTTAGTTTTTTTTTTTTTTAATGTTTATTTATTTATTTAGACAGAGAGAAAATCCCAGGCAGGCTCCCCACTCAGCACCAAGCCTGACCTGGGGCCCAATCTTTTTTTTTCAACGTTTTTTTTTTTTTTTTTATTTATTTTTGGGACAGAGAGAGACAGAGCATGAACGGGGGAGGGGCAGAGAGAGAGGGAGACACAGAATCGGAAACAGGCTCCAGGCTCCGAGCCATCAGCCCAGAGCCTGACGCGGGGCTCGAACTCACAGACCGCGAGATCGTGACCTGGCTGAAGTCGGACACTTAACCGACTGCGCCACCCAGGCGCCCCATCTGGGGCCCAATCTTAAAGCGGTGAAATCATGACCTGAGCTGAAATCAAGAGTCACATGCTTAACTGACTAAGTAACACAGGTGCCCCTCTTTGCTCACTCTTAAAGGATGTAGGCCCATACTTTTGTCCTGGAGGTAAGACTGTGCATGAATGCTAGGAAGATAGGGAGATAGCCTCACCCTCATATGTCATAGCAATGTTTGGAAAATCTTGGTGATATTTGGTGGTGGTGGTGATGTTTGTGGTGGGGCAGGGAGTTTCAGCCACTGGCATACACAGAACACTGGGTTAGCTCCAGCTGTGTGTTCAAAGGACACGAAAGTTTAGACTACCATCATCTTTTTTTCTGGAGTTGATCATGCATGTCTCTGCCTGAGTCTGCATTCAGTAGCATCAAATTGGTGAGTTTGAAGTTGGCCATGGCAGGAGTATTTACACACCATAAATCAACAAGTGCCACAAATCCAGGCTTTTGTTTTTCCCCAAAGATGCCATCTGTCAGCACAGCCTAGTGGCTTCCATTCCTGTGCCCCTTCATTGACCTCCTTCCATAGCTACAGTGGGCCTTCAACAGCTACAGCTGAGATTGTTGTCACCATCCAATGTCTTCCATTGCTCTAAGAAAGACCACAGCCTTCACCATGGCTTATGAAGCCAGCCTACACTGTCTGGGCCCTACAGGTCTCCCCTGCCCTTTCTTGCATTGTACTTCATCTCTCTACTTGCGCCCTATCATTTCTCCCAAAGGAGCTTCAGTTTCTCACCACACATTCTTTGTCTGTGGTACCTGGAGCCATTTGCTGCTCACCAAATATTCACAAACTTTCTCACATCTTCCAGCCCTCTTGCAGTTGGGTGGGGCCCTGCGACCAGTTCTGTGAGTGGACGTGACACAGAACAGAAGAGTTAGGAGCTGATGTGCCATTTTCCAGCTTTCTTTTCCAGAACAGCAATGGTGGAGGCCATATGTTGAGACAGCAGAACCACAAGATGGAGTAACCTGGGTGCTGAGTCAGCACATGGAAGACAGCTGTCTTTGGAGAGTTGCCCGATTGTGCATGAGACAGACATAAACATTTGTTCTGTGTGGCCAGAGATTCAAGACAATTTTGTTACTGCAAAATAATCTAGTCCAGCAGTTCTCAACTATTTGGGTCTCAGGACCCCTTTAAACTCTTAAAAATTATTGATGATCCCAAAGAGCTTTTGTTTATGTGGATTATATCTGGCAATATTTCCAGATTAGACATTAAAACTGAGACATTTAAAAAATGTGCATATATTAATTCATTTTAAAATAACAATATTACCATTGCATGTTAATATAAATAACATTTTTATGAAAACCAGCTAGCTTCCAAAACAAACTAGTGAGAATGACAGTATTTCACATTTTTGCAAGTTTCTGGATTAATTGAAGACAGCTGGATTCTCATCTCTGCTCCTGCATTTAATCAGTTGCAATCTGTTTTGTTACTGTTGTTGAGGTATGTGAAGAAAATCTGGCCTCAAACAGATCATGTAGTTAAAAGGGGTGTATTTTAATAGCCTTTTCTGATGATGGTGGATATTCTTTTTGAATAATACATCAAAACTTGACAAGTGGTAGTTTCTTAAAAGTTAGTTAAAATATGGAGGCACCTGGGTGGCTCAGTGAATTAAGCATCTGATTCTTGGTTTCAGATATGTCATGATCTTGCGGTCATGGGATGGAGCCCCACATCGAGACCCTCATCGGACTCCATGCTGAGTGTGCAGCCTGCTTAAGATTCTGTCTCTCTCTCCCTCTCTGAATCCCTCTCTCCACTCGCACTCTTTCTCTCTCTCTCAAATTATAAAAAAAAAATTTTTAATTTAAAAGTTAGTTACAGTATGGAGTCTGAAACTATACCAATGAAATTTTCATACTCTGTTACATTAAGCCCATTAGGGCTATCTTGCACTTTGAATGGATCCTTTACTCATGGCATGATTTTGTAACCTCTTGCATTGGTTATTTGGAAAAGACAGGTTCATTGAGTTAAACACATCTTCCAAATGTTGACATATTTCATTATATAATATATACAAAATCACATTAATTAGTATCACCATCAACCTCATTGCAGTCTTTAAGTATTAGGAAGCTATTAGCTCATGGTAGTACGTACAAGTTTTAAAGTTCTAATTTTTGTTTGAAAGCTTGAGTTTTATCTTTGGTAACAAACACTTTCAGTTATTTTCCTTGAAGTGACAGATGGGCTTTATTCATTATAAAACAAGAACAAGAACAACAACAACAACAAAGGTCTGCCAAGAACCTAAGTTTGAATAACCACAAACTATGGTTTATGGTTTATGGTCAGTAGTTTTTGGTTTTGGTTTCTTTTTTTTTTTTCCCCAGCGAAAACTGTATTTCATGATAAAAGCAGCTAGTTCCATTTACAGCTCAAAAAATCAAACAAGTGCTTTTTCTCAAGGCAGCCATTGCAGTTTGTATGCAGAAGTGCTTTATGCGTACTTCCCATTTGTCACCCAGAATATTAAGAAGATGTGTACTCAAGGGTGGTGATTTAATTAAAGAATAACTTTTATTGCTTAATCAAAGGCATTTCTAAGTGAAACTGGCTTTTCTCCCAGCTACAAGTACGTGGAAAAGGAATACAGTGGTTACAAGTACAGTTTAGTGCCACTGCTTTGCTGACACCCCAAAGTTTTGCCACCAGTGCTTTTATGTCATTGGTGCAGATGTCAACCCAGTGAAAAGGAGCAATGACATCCTGGTATAATTTTGAGAATAATTTTGACCTCATAGAACCTCTGAAAGGACCTCTGGTACCCACAGCAGTCTGAAGACCACACTCTGAGAACCACTAGCCCATCCTCGCTAATTCTAGCCCATCCTCACTAATTCATTTATACTTTTCCTTCTGACTGGAATGAAATGCCACCACCACCTCGTCACCAGCCCATCACATTGTAGATGTGATGCTCAGGTTCATGACCAAGTTCTGGGGGGAGGTCCTTCCTCGATGTCCTGGGTCTGTTCCCATTTTAACAATATTACATCCCTCAATGTACCTTCACTTACAACAGTAGTAATTTTACACTCACATTTGTCTTCCTCACTAGATTTTAAGCACCAGTAGGGTAGGGGGGATGGTGTCAGGGGTTCACTATAACATTTTTTTAGTGTCTAGCATGGTATCTGCATAACAGGGCTCAAATCTTAGTTGACTGAATGAACGCAGGGGTCTGAAGCAGCCATGTGCAAAGGCACATTGAGCTTAGATGGGGGCTCCTGTTCCTTAGAAGGACTCTGCAGCCTTGATTAAACTTTAGTTCACTCAGGCTTTCCTACAAACAGGTTCCCCATAAAAAAAGATAGCAGGCCTGTGGCTGGTATCTAAAATATCTATGTTTAGCCCTTTCCTGTTTCTGAAGAAGGTGTGTGTCTGTGTGCACATGTACATTCACTGGAGAGAGAGAGAAAGAGAGAGAGAGAGAGAGAGAGAGAGAAAGAGAGAGAGAGAGAGAGAGAGAGAGAATGGATCTGGGAGAAGAGACTTTAAAGTCGTTAATTAACTCTATAATGGGGAAAAGCACCAATAATCTCTGAAAATGTTATGTAATCCTACTTTTATGTCTCATCTCAACCTTTAATAAGAGCTGTTAATATGTAGGAAACTGATTTCCATACTATTGTATTTGCTTCCCTGGTGAAGGTTGTTGTTAAACTCTTTGAGGATAAGGACCATGTCTTTTTCTTCTCTATATTGCCCAGCCCAGCACCTGGCATATGAAAATATTCCATAAATGTTCATTAAATTGTCATGTGGCAATAAGACCATGTGATGGGAAGAAAGGCAAGAAACTTGAGTTGGGGGCTGCCCACGAGGATCATACAGTCCTACCGTCTTCCTTGTGCAATAGAGGCTTAGGTACAGCTGGCCCACCCAGTGGCTGCTGTCAGCCATGAGTAGCAGCTCTGAGGCCCACCTCATTTCTATTTTTTTATATCCAAGATGTCCAGGACCAAAGTACTCAACCAAGCTGGAGAAGGGTCGAGGCCACTCCCATGCTTCTCAGCTCGGGCTGCTCATTAGGTCCTCCCAGGGAGCTTGTAAAAAATACCATCCTTTTGATAAGACCCCTAGGCATCAGTATTTTAAAGAGCTCCCCAGGTAATTCTGATACTCAGCCAGGATACAGAACCACTGGGCTAGTTGAGGAGAAGGGGACTCAGGTGCTCCCCCTACCTCCATGGGAATAACCTGAAAACCAGATAATGAGTCCCTGAGAAGTTATCATGGCTTCCAGTTGCCATGATGGTTGTCACTGCTAGAGAAGAGTGCACAGGATTGGAGCCATTTCCACGCCTGATTCCTGAGCCATAGGACCACCTTTGAGTAGTTTCAGCTTTGTGCTGCTTGAGTTCTCCCTGCATAGTCAACCTCTAAGGCATCATGATCTCAAAATCCATTGTTCACACTTTTCAGGTACTTGAACTAGAGGCAAGTGGAGTGGTATGATGCCCTGGAAAGACAGATGTGTGATTAAATTCTGCTTGCAATGAAACTCCCAAAGGGAGTCACAGGCTGAGTACTGGGAGCAGAGCTTATAATAAGCCCTTGTTTATTGTTCAATTAGAGTTCAATAGCTCAACAACCCCCTTCTCTCCCTTCTGCTCCCCACCCTTACACCCAATGGTTTTCTTCTAATAAGGTTCTTTAAGCTACTCTCTATTGGTGGGGTAGATACACAGCCCGGGTCCAGTTATGCTTTTAATGGTGTTTACACAAAGTAGCTCAGCTTGTTAGACCCTTGAGCCACAAGGACAGGCAGAGCATCTGCTGGGGGCTCTGTTAAATTAACCTTTAGTCAGTTTGCCCTAATTGATCCAGTGCTTCACTCCCAGGGTGTTCTAAGTATTTAAAAGCATGTAATGAAAGATCTGACTAGCCTGGAACCATAGAGGTTTAAGAGAACTGCTGCAGATTCCTTTTGAAATATCTCATTGAATTCAACATTACTGAGGAGAGATACAGGGCTGAGCATAAATTAATTCATTTTGGGCGAAATTCGTCTCCAAAATGTAGACCAAAAAATGTGTAAATATGAAATAACTTGTTTTATATTCAAGGAAGAGTTGCTGCAACTCTGACATCCCTTCACGTGGTGAGAATGTTTATAGGAGCCTGGATGCCCTGGCAGCTTCCACAGGAGAGAGGTACATGGTGACCCCAGTGTCAACAAATGGAATTCACACGGCAGAGATGCTTGGACTTCAGAGGCCTGTCTCAGCTGGACTGGGCTCTAGCTCTGGCCAGAAGCTTGCCAGCCACAGGCCGATGGAGTATATGGCATAGGGTCTGGAATGCGGGGAGGCCCAGGTTAAAATCTCAGCTTTCATACCTACGGGCTTTGTGACTTTAGTCTGTTTATAGCCTCTTTAAGCTTCCATGTTTATATCTGTAAAGTGAGGATGATGATACCACTCACCTCCCAGCATTGCTAGGAGGATTAACAGAGATAACACATGTTAAGTGCTTAGTGTAGCCCTTAGCATATAGTAACTATATAATGAATGTTCACAAAACAAAAAACAAAGCATAACAAAACGAAATTCAGTCAACCAAATAACAACAAAAATAGGACAATATGGGGCACCTGGGTAGCTCACTCAGTTGAGCATCGGACTCTTGATTTTGGCTCAGGTCACAATCCCAGGGTCATGGGATTGAGCCCCATGTTGGGCTCTGCACTGAGTATGGAACCTGCTTGGGATTCTCTCTCTCACTTGCTCTCTCTCTCTCTCTCTCTCTCTCACTCTGCCCCTCTCCCCTGCTCACTCTCAATCTCTTTCTTAAAAAAAAAAAAAAAAAAAAAATAGGACAAGCAACCCTGAAAAGCTATATGAAATTTTTAGCTGCTTAAAACTGCCACTGCCTCCTCCTTTCACCCCTGTTTACAAGTGTGTTAACTACAGTGACCTCAAAGGAAACCATATTTAAATAAATATATTATAGGGACCTAAAGTTCAAGTGCCCATAGTAAATTCAGGACAAAATTACAAAGTGAAGACAGGCCCTTTGATCCTGCTCCTCTCAAGAGGTACTTCTAGAACTCATGAGTGTCCATGAGAGTGCTCTTCTTCCAGAGCACAGACTACATTTCCCAGAGTCCCTTGCAGTTACATGTGGCCCCCTGACTGAATTCCAGACAATGGAAGTGAGATGGGCCACTTCCAGGCCTGGCCTGCTAAACCCTCCCAGGTACCATCCTTGCTCTGTTTTTTTCATTTTCATTTGCTGGCTGAATGAACAGGACACCAAGAACACCAAGAGCCTAAGAGAGGGCTCACCCAGAGGGAAGGGGGAAGGCCCACCCGCTACTTACATTGGATTGTGACAGAAACAAGAAACAAATTCTCATTGTATCAAGCTACTGATACTTGTGGCAGTGTTTATAGCAGGTGGCCTATCCTGATGAGTACAATGAGCTTTTCTATTTTTTTGCTCATGTCTGCAGGGTGGGTAAAGCACCAGATAGGCAGTCAGGAGAGCTGGTCCTGGTCTGGGCTCTATCCCTCACTTCCTGATGGACCTAAATGGTCTCAGAGATCTGAGAGTCTAAGAAGGTCAACAAGTGCTTCCTGTGTGATGATGACACGGCTGCCTCTCTGCCTCTGCAGAGACTTGGCTGGGAAAGCAGCTGTGCTTGGAAGAAGATGCCAGCTGCCTTTCCTCTCCTTTTCCCGTAGCCTGTCCCATGTGCAAGCTCTGCGGCTCCTCACACTGCAAAGATTATCTGGTGCATTCACTTAAATTACTTCAATGCCTTTGGCCAAGTCCCTTAGCCACTTTGTGCCTCAGTTTCCTCATCCATATAATGGGAATAATGATTCACCTACAAAAGAGAGTTCTGCTGAGAATTAGAAATCATTTTTAGGGGTGCCTGGCTGGCTCAGTCAGTGGAGTGTGATACTCTTGATCTCGGGGTGGTGGCTTTGAGCCCCACGTTGGGTGTAGAGATTACTTACAAATAAAAAAATCTTTAAAAAGGGAAAAAAAAAGAAATCATTTTTTAGAAAGCATGGGTCACAGTGTCTGGCACTAGTAGTCACACAATAAAAGGTTATTGCTAATGAATTAGCATCCTTAAACGTGATGCATTCCGCACCCCTTTGCAGAGTACTTGCTATGGCCAGGCAAATCGCTAAGGATGCAAAGGCAAAAGGAAGGACAAATCTCTGCCCTCAGTGCATTTATGGTCTAGTCCTGCACCCTCTAGCCTCCCCCTCCCCTCCTCCTCACCGCTAACATGCACATAGGTAGGACATGACAATATGAAGTAGAAAACAAATACATTTTCCAGGGGATAAATTCAAGGAGGTACCTGGGCCAGACTTTGGTTCGCCCCCAGGTTGTTACATGGAGTCAGGTGTTCTTTCCTTAAGGAATTTTTCCCTCTGTGGCAAAACTCCCTGGTGGGACCCTGGGCAGAAGGAGTCAAATCTCAGAGGGCTTGTGGTCAGTAGAAAAACCAGATCTTTAACAGCAGCTTAAGCCTGACTCCTTTGCCCTGAAGGAGGCTGGGAAGAAGGGAGAGGTCAGAGTTCAGAATCATTACTTTGTTGCTCTGGAACAGGGTGAGGGAAGCCAGAAGCTGTGCAGTGTTAAGATGGGGAACAGATAATTATATGTTCGTGCATTACTGTTCTGAATGTAAAATCTCCAATAGTCATTCCACACACAATGTAACAAAGCCTTTAAGGACAGGCTTAAGAAGGATTAATTTACAAAGACTCAACAGCTAGAAACCTCTAAAATAATTGTAAATGGAAAAAAGGATGCTCAAAATCACAGAGTTTAAAAGCTAGAGAGAACTTCAAAGTGTCATCCAACTTAGATTGTTAAATGCTGATCCATGATGAAATTGTTGCTAGTCTGTGATGAAATGAAAACAATCAGGACAATTTATTGTCTTTCCATACAAGAAAGGCTATTTATTTTAAATGACTTATCCTTTATTTTAAGATTATATAGTCTTCCTAGTTTTTTGGTTGTAATAGTCTTTCTCTTTCAGAACAATGATAGTATTTTAGATGGCAGTGTGTCTTTGTTTTTCCTCTTTTGTCTGTGGGTTTTAGAAAAACCTTACCTGCAAAAATGAAATGGCAATTCTGTGCTGGTCCCTGTTTTTAAAAATTTTGTTTCCTGAAACTCAGTCTAGAAACCAGTCATCAAACTTAACCATCATTCATAATATATTAAGAAACTGGCTCCTAAAAAGCAGTTATGTAATTCTCCCAAGTTTTGAGAATACATCCATTTTTTTGAGAGAGAGAGAGAGAGCATTCACAAGCAGGGGAAAGGGGGGAGGGAGGGAGGGAGAGAGAGAGAGAGAGAGAGAGAGAATCTTAAGCAGGCTCCACACTCAGTGCAGAGTCTGACATGCAGGGCTCTATCTCATGACCCTGGGATCATGACCTGAGACATTCAGGTGCCCCAAGAATATATCCAAATATGGAAGCTTACTTTGATAAGTAGGATACAGAAACAACTCCCTCAAAGCAAAGTGAATCTGAAGATAGCATTTCTGCAGATGCTAATAAAATTAGCCTAAAAAATATTAACTTATAAAGTGGAGTAGTGAGAGAAACACAATGAAATGAAAGCAGGGTCCTGGGTTTTAGTTCATCTTGTGCCTCTAACAAGATTTGCTGTTTTAGGAAAATCTCTTTCATTTGCCTCAGGCTCTGTTTCCCTTCTGAAGAATGAGGGGATAGAAGCAAGGTGATTTCTAAGACCATTTCCTGCTTAAATGTTTGCTATTCTAATTGGAGACAACGTGGTTTAGTAGCAGAAGATTCAGACTCTAGAAGAGACTGTCTGGCTTGACTACTGACTGATACTTACTGACTGAGGGCCTGGGTAAATTCTTTAATCTTTCTGTGCCTTAATTTCCTCATTAGTAAAGTGGGGTGAGGATAGTAATTACCTCATGAGGAATAAATTACATAAAAATTGCAAAGCACTAAATGTAGAGTCTGATATTAATAAGCTTTCAACAAATACTAAATATTAGTAGCAATAGTCGGTGATTTTTTCTAAATTAAATGCTTTACCCTCCTCACTTGGGAATATAATTGCTCTGCATAAACTGGACTACACCACAGAACAGATCCCATTCTGAAAGGAAGAATAACTCAGGAGGCTGCCAAGAGGATTCCAGATGCTAAGATGTAATAATTAAGTGCAGGTGCAACTCAAAGCACTTTACATACGTTATCTTATTTAGTCCTCAAAACAAATCTCTGAGGTCAGCAGAATATGTTGGTTTCTCAGCCACAGTCCAACCCAAAAGCTCACTAAAATCACTGCTCTGCTTTGCCCTAAATGTTGAATCTCCTCCCTTCAGGGTCAAGGGGAAAGGCTGGGGTAGAGGGTGGGTAGAGATGGGGTACTGGCGTATCATGGCTAGGAGAGAGGTACCTCTTATGCCAAGCAGCAAGTGTGAGCCACAGCAGCGTGGGTCATGGGAAGGAGGAGGATGGCTTGGGGACAGTGGTGGGATCTGGAGAATTAACCCAAGGCATTCCAGAAGGCACATGAAAGGTAGGGGTGGGCGGAGAGCTGCTATTGGAGCTGTGGTCAAGGCTGTTTTCTAGGTACAGCACTTCCTGTGTAAATGGATAAGCCTCATTTAAAGGCTGGGGATTGAGTGTACACTGGGCAGCAGCTTATTGTTCTAGGAACAGATAAAACAAAGTTCCAAAAGTCTCTGACATTGTTCCAGGACATTGTATTGTATGGATGATCAGACATTGTTTGGAGGATGACTATAAAATCATCTCCTTTAGAACATATGAAGCAAATTAGAACTATGGCCCTATCTTCTATCCACAAAAGTAATACTCTTAGGGCCAAAATTAGCAACGTGGTACAGCGACATGCCCTTCTTTCCCTTTATCCCTTTATAAGGGTAACTGCCCTCCCATACTCCCCTGCTGCAGGAATCAGGGCCTTAGGCTGGGGTTGAAACATGGCATGGCCCCTGGACTGGACCAAGGCAGGGCGGCCACCAAAGGCAGCCAATCCAGGGGATGGATACATATCTGTGAAATGGTCTTGTCTGAGAAGCTCTGCTATGCCTCAGGAAACCATTTCAGGTAACTCTGAATGGGGAGGCAGAGAGAGAACCAGTTTTAATGCAGAGAGGCAGGGAGGAGAAAGGAAAAAGGAGCAGACACATGGCTGCAAGATGTACAGGGCCAGCAAGATTAGGAGTCACCATAACAATAGAGAAGAATGGAGACACTTGGCTCTTATAACTGAAGAAGAGACAAAAACACTTGGATCTCAGGCCTGTCTTGCATCTTGAGCAGGTGCCACTCCTTGGTTTCCATGAGCTTCTTTACCTAGTACCTCCATGTAATAGATACGCCAAGAACAACCCCCCTCCACCCCCCCCCCCCCCATTACTGGAGGTACCTTAGATTTCTATTCTTTACAACCAGAGGAACCTAACAAAGTATGAATCTTGGTCTTAGTACTTGTGAACTGGAGCTGTGGAGTCAGGGGAAGGATCTGATTGGATGACTAAAATTTACTAGGCTCTGTGGGGGGAGACTTTTCTAGGGGGACACAGCTCACCCAGGTATAGAGGCATGGAAGGTCAAGGTGGGTGCTGAAAAAAGGTGGGAAGATGGATATGATTTGAGAGAAGGATGGGAGAGGATGGCAGTCTTTGGGGTTGGAACAGTAGGGTCCAGATTGTCAGCAGTCTGCTTGTTATGCTGAGGTTTACACAAGATCCTTAAGCAGGGTGGAGAATGGGGACATGATCAGATTCACTCCTCTGTTTGTTTCCTTGAGGTTACAAATGCAGTTAATACTGGTGAAGAGACACTGAGAAAAAGGAGGCCAAGAAACCATCACATCAGCTACACTTTCTGGTTTCATGGAGAAGTGGAATGTCAGTCAGGACAGGCATAGCTCTAGGGAAATTGAGGCCTTTAAAAAGATTATTTTGAATTCTAGATGATGCCATTTTGCTTTTTCACAACTCAATATTCCAGCCACAGAATTGTCCCCTTGGAACATTCTCCTACTTGAAGTTTCCACGGCTTGAATGAAAGACGCATGAGAAATATTTTCATATTGTCCTTCACACTTAAATTCAAATGTTCATGTTTAATGAACCACAGGCTACTTATCTCAAAAAGAAAGCATTAATTGTTCAAGGACTAGAGTGAAGTCAGAATTAGTGTGATAATGAGAATCCCTTTGACCACACTATTTAAGTGATGGGATGTTGGTCCTTCACAAAACATGGCATGAAAGACCCATGTAATATATTGTAATCAAAATAATAATAAATTGATGTAAGCTTCCTGGAAGACTATTTGACAGTATGTGTCAGAAGCCTTATAAATATAGGCTTAAACTCAGAAATTCCACCTTTAGGAATAACATCTTAATCAAATATGTCTCAAGACAAATACCCAAGGATGTTTATCACAGCATTATTTATACTAGACCCAAACTAAAAACTTTTGAAAGGTCCAATTATAAGTAAGTTATTAAGTAAATTATGGTGAAGCCATATGGTAAATTATTAAGAAGTCATATGTTATTTTCAAAGAATATTTAATGACATGGAAAATTACTCATAACCTTATCTGAGAAAAGAAGGACATAAAACTATACACACATGTACACACACACGTATATAAAGTTTCTTGTATGTATTTATATGTTCTTTGTAAATGCTCTAAAAGATAACCTGGAAGAAAATACTCCAAATTGAAATATGCAATGATTAAAATGTTAATAGAGTTTATCTTTCAGTAGTAGAATTACAAATGCTTTAATATTTTCTTTTTCTATTAATTTTTCAAATTTTCATGACTGCATATACATTATTAATATAATCAGGAAAGATTTTACTTACGCACATACAAAATTATCATTTGGGCTAGCTGTGACCAGACAGACAGCATGATTATAGTTAGAAAACAAAGAATAGACACCAGAGCTTTCAGTCCCTTAACCTATTGACATCATTACAGGGAATAAGCAGGTGACCTGATTTGGGTCTCTGCTCTTTTTTCAGCTCACTCCTTGGGGGAATTCCCAAGATTCACTGAGATCTTCCAGGCTTATCACCATCACCACCATCATCATCACCATTATCATCATCAACGTGAACAGTTATTGAGCACGTACGAGGTACCAGGCATTGTTGGAAGGGTTTAACAAATATTGTCAATTCACCCTCATAACAACTCTTGGAAGTAGGTACTACTATTACTCCTGTTTTACTGAGGAAGAAACCAAGCAACAGAGAAACTTGTTCAAGGCCCCACCATTAGTAAGGGGTAGAGCTGGATTCAGACTCCAGGCAGTCTGATGTGCTGTAACGCAATGCCTTAGGTTGCATGGCCTCTCAGAAAGCCACGAAGAACTTTGGAATTTGGGGAACTAGAGATCACATACCTTTTTTTTAAGCAAAGGAAAATTTTTTCAAATCTAACTCTATGTATAATTCCTTTATTCCTGGTTTAGTTGAAAGAGATGCTAGGGTCCCTTCTGTGCCTCTCCCTCATTTCCCAATGAGGTCACTGTGGTGTCTCACCTCTGTATAACTCTTCTGAGAAACTACTGCCCTAATCTAACTATTTCTACTATGAAATGAGAAATCTGGGCCCAGAGCTTTTAAAAGAGGGCTCCCAGTTAGTACGTGCATAAGCTAATGTTTCTTTACTATCACCGCAGAGCACACACATACATTATTCGGGACTCCTTTTGTTACAACTCAAATTTGCTTAGACAGAAGAGGGAATTTATTAGTTTAAATAATCAGGTAGTCCAAAGAGATTCCGGCTTCAGGTATAGCTAGATCTAGGAGTCCAATATGACACAAAAGGCTCTGTCCCTCCCTCTGTTTCTAGCTCTGCATCCCTGTAAATTCACCTCATTCTCAGGAAGGCTCTCTACATTATAAACCTATATACCCTTGTAGCTCTAGATGTCCAGCACCCCTGCAGGGTAGACTAGATAATCACTGTCATCTGTGGATCTTTCTAGTCAAAACTGTTGACCTTTATTTCTGTTGGACAAAGAATGGTGTGATAGTTAGACCTCCCATTCTTCCTTTAAAAAACAGAAGTCGTGAACATATATTAATCCGTGGTCCATAGCATGTACCACCACACTGCGTAGGCCTAGTGGGGATGAGTTCCTTATAGCCAGACAATCTCTAGGCCTACCTTTTCACCAATACCACCCTGTCTTTTGCACATGTGCAGAGTCCGTTGGGAGACTTGAACTCAGAGCCATAAGATCATGACCTGAGCTGAAGTCAGACACTTAGCTAACTGAGCAACCCAAGTACCTCAATACACCATCTTGGTTACCATAGCTTTATAGTGTGTCTTGCCCTCAGGTAGTGTAACTCTCCTACTTGGTGGTGGTAGTCCTCCTCCTCTGCCTCCTTCTCCTCCTCTGCCTCCCTCTTCTATCAGATTTATTGATGTATAGTTTATATATAACAAAACTCACCAGGTAGTGTGATTTGTAACTTCTCACAAACATATATAGTCATGTAATGACTACAGTCATGAGATAGAAAATTTTCATCACCCCATCCCTTCTATCTTCCCGTTGTCTTCTTTTCTGTCTTCATTAGAACTAATCAAGCATTTTTAATAATTTTATCTCCATTTGCACCGTTGACTTAGTTAGCTACACCTCTTTGAGTTCGTGTGTCTATGTGTGATAACTATACAATTTACAATATCCATTTTCAACTTACACAATATCACACTTTCAACTTATGTACAGTTTATAATACATATTCATTTTCAACTAAATACTGTCTGCCTTCAACTACCATACCATTTACATGTGGCTCAAGATTCTTACAAAAGCAAATTTTCCTTTTATTCTTCCCATCCTTTATACCACTTTTGTCATCGATTTTACCTCTACAAATATTAGTCATTTTCACTACTTAAAAAGTTGACTATCTTTTAAAGAGATTTTAAAATTAAGAAAAATGTTTTATGTTTACTCACATAGTTGTTGCCCTTAATTCCTCTGTACAGATCCAAATTTCTATCTGGTACCACGTTTCTTTTGTTTGAAGGATTACCTTTATACTCTTGTCCTCAGTGATGGGCTGGTAAAGTTGCTCTCTGCAAAATAAAAAAGAGCCCTGATTTGTAGTGTTTGCTGATTTCCATGGTGTAAATTCTCCCATCATTACCAATTTTAAGCTGCTAACATTTTAACAATCAATGTGCAAAATTCCTAAATATTTAGCAATCAGTTTGTGTGAAGTGGTATGAACTGGCTTAAGTTTGTGATGCTAATCTGCTGGTAATGTATTCTCCCAGGCTTTATTTTTCTGAATAAAGTCTTTTTTTTTTTCTCTCAGTTTTGAAAAAAATTCCTACCGGGATACAATACTAGGCTGATGGTTTCTTGTTTCAGTAATTTATTTCTTGAATTATTATTAGTTTTCTATTTATATTTTTTTAAGGAAGCTCTAGGCCCCACGTGGGGCTTGAACTCACAGCCTGAGATTAAGAGTGACGTGCTCCACCTGCTGAGTCAGCCAGCTACCCCTTCGTTTCAGCACTTTTAAGTTGTTGCTCTGTTGTCTTTGGGCATATACCGCTTCTGATGAGAAGTCTGCCGTAATTCTTATTTTTGTTCCTCTGTATCTAGTTTGTTTCTCTACTCCTCCTCCCACTCTACATCCCTGGCTGCTTTTCACATTTTCTTTTTATCGTTGGTATTCCGTAATGTGATTATGATGTGTTTTGCTGTGGTTTTCTTCCTGTTTCTGTTGCTTGACCCTGGCATGGCCCTTAGATCACATGGGGCTGCTGTGCTCAAACTGGCCCTTCAGGTGTCTGATACATCCTAGTGGCCAGGGCCCAAGAGGGTGTGCTACTGGAAGACTAGTCTTTGAATATGAATTGAATGAGATTTTTAGATTTCCTCATTACTTATTAGTAATGATATTTTATATTTCTATAGCAGTTTAACAATTTAAAAGAATTTAACCTACATTTTATTAGTGTGTAGATTATTTCAAGTGTATATCAGAATTACCTGAAGATCTTTTTAGTACAGAATCCTGGGTCCCACTTTTTTTGTTTTGTTTTGGTTTTACTTTTAAATCCAAATCTTTGGGGGAAGACACATTTTCAAAAGCTTGAGAAACCGCAACATGACCTGATTTATATTTCTTGTAAAAGTTCTGTCGTGTAGGTTTGGTTATTTTCTTACATATGAAGAATCAGAGGTTACCAAGACGAATGACTTACCCAAGGTTTCCGAGCCCATCAGCTCAGCTAGAGCATAGGCCAAGTTTCTCTGTTAGTTTCACTTTTTTTGAGGAAAGAGCCATATTTTATTATAATGGACGAGGATTTTTGTCACATCCCATGTCACATGGTTACAATGTCACCAAATCCATTCCTACAAACTTTCCGTTTTAATCTGTTTAATAATAATACCTTTCTTTATGTTATTCAAAGAATTATCTCAGTGCCTCCAGGTTTTCATGGAGAAAACACACTAAACTGATGTTTCTAACTGAAACAAAGATGTTGGGAGCAAATTTAAATCAGACGTGGTTTTACATGTGGTTGGTTATGTGTAACCACCAATAGGTTAGCATCCCTTTATTTTTCTTCAAGAGAAAAACAAGATCCGATAGAATGGGGTTTGCAAATAGTTAACTGGCAGCGTGAGGGACTTGTGTAGAAAGTTGAGGTGACAACTGAAAGTCAAGACTACACATGTTCATGTGTTTCCCAGGGAAAATAAGATCTCCAATTTAGAGAGACTTGGGTGCTGCTATTATTTCTTCAGATAAGACACACACAGATGGGAAAGATGACTTTTCTGAAGGAAACATGAGATGTAAATGGAAGAAACATAAGTAGAAAAAGTGACTTTTTTTCCTTTCTCCAATTTTTTAGCTTCTTTCTTGGTTTTATTATGCAGTGTTTTGATGTTGACATCGTCTTAATGTGCTTCAGGACACTCATTTTCCAGCAGCAGCTCCTAGGGACAGGACAACTGCATGTCTTCAGCAAGCAGAAGTCTTGCATATCCCCTTGGGCTTTCCACACATGGTCTACCACCATTTCCTTGTGTGCCTCCCTGTCTCCAAGACACCCTCCTCAGTGTCCTGTGTCCTGTTCTTGGCTCCATCCTTGTGCCATCTCCTATGACAACTCTCCCCGCTCAGAGACACACTGTCCTTTCCCTTCTCAGTTCCTGGTGGATTTCTACCTGTTCACTATCTTTTATTCTTTTCTTTAAAGTTTATTTACTTATTTTGAGAGAGAGAAAGTGCAAATGGGGAAGGGGCAGAGAGAGAGAGGGAGAGGGAGAGAGAGAGAATCTCAAGCAGGCTCTGCCCCACCAGCACGGAGCCTGATGTGGGGCTCCAACCCACGAACCGTGAGATCATGACCTGAGCCAAAGTCGGACGCTTAACTAACTGAGCCACCCAGGCGCCCCTGTTCACTATATTTTAACATTAGTCATAGATTATAGAGTTGATGAGCAGCGTGAGCTCCTAAAAGGGTTGCCCGTGGATCAAGGTAGAAAATTAAGATAATCAGATTGCTGAAATCAAGTGACTTTTGTAACAGTTACAGGCACTTGTCCATCAGGCATTCTTCCAGTAGCTTTAGCTCTTGAGCACTGTGATCAAAATCAGAAGAAAGCAAAAAGTGTTCTAAGTGATGAGTAAAATAGCTGTCACAGAATCCACATAACTTTATTCCTTTGATTAAATTTAACAAACAGTTATTGAGTATTTTCTATCTGCCAGACACTGGCCTGGGTGGTAGGAATAGTGAGATGAATAATTTATCTCTCTCTCACCTTGTTCCAGAAAGGATCTGAGGTGGCTTGTAGCAGAAACATATAAAATAAAATGGCCAAATACAGGTTTTAAAACTCAGAGCAAGGGAAATATAAATTAAAATAGGTCAAGTCTAGGGGGAAAAGAGGACACAGATACACAGCCAAGTATAATCGTTATACTTGAGCTGTGAATTTGGCTCTAAGTACATTAGGTGGCCAGGGGGAAAGGGAAACGTGGTGAGTTACACATTTCCCATTGTAAAAACAAAGAAATTGCATAGTCACTCAGGGGGGAAAAGATGAATAAGACATGGTTCCTAATGGCAAGGAATTTATAATCCAGCAGGAGAGACAGATCTGTAGCAAACATCTGTGAAACAAAGCTGTATTATGAGATCTGTGTGAAGCGCTAAGGGAATAGAGATAGGGGGGCAATTTATTTGGCTTACTAGAGAGAGAAGATGCTATAGGAACAGTGCCCTAAAAGAAGAAGTGGACAAGGAGGAGAAGGGCACATGAGACAGAGGGAAAGAGTACAGTGACTTGAGATTAGCAGCCTCCAGCTATGTTTGCATAAAAAGAGCTTTGAATGCTTGTCAAAAGACTCTGAATCAATAGGACTGGGATTTTTCACAAGCACCCCAGAATGCTAATTCTGGTGCTCAGCGGCCATACTTTGAGAAACATTGATGTGTAGAGCAGTGAAAGATGAGGTTGGAAATGCCGACTGGACCCACCTGGTGTGGGCTTCGTACTCCACAGTTAGAAACTTGGACTTTATGGGTAATGGGGAGCCTCTGGATGCCTTTAAGCCTAAGCAGGTGAATAACACCGTCAACTCTGTGTGTGTGTGCGCGTGCGTTTCTTTTCTTTTTCTGATTACAAGTGCAGCAGCTGGAGGATGAAGGGCAGGAAGAAAGAGGCTGCAAACAGGTAACCACTAGGAGTGTGGCATTGTCCAGGTGCAAAAGGACAAGAATGTGTTGAGGTAGTGGCAGGGGAAATGGGGCACGGTGAACACTTTCTGCAATGAGCATGAACCTGTTAGTTTATTGTTAGTCACAGATTTACTTTTCTGGTTAATCTATGTTGTTTCTCATGTCTAATTATTATTTTACTTTATTTTTGCTCTCTGGTGGCCAGCCTAAACCAACAAGCAGCAGCAGTGACCTGCTGGGGAGCAGGTCCTCGCTGAGCTCTGCCTGGTCCACGTGTGTGAGCAGGGGGGCTGGTGAGGGACATTTGCTCAGCATAGTGGAGGGGAGGAGATTTCTTTTTTTTTAAATATAATTTATTGTCAAGTTAGCTAACATATAGTGTATATAGTGTGCTTTTGGCTTTGGGAGTAGATTCCTCTGATTCATCTTTTACATACAACAGCCAATGCTCGTCCCATTGAGTGCCCTCCTCAATGCCCATCCCCCATTCCACCCCCCCCCCCCCCCCCCCCTCCCGGCCAACCATCAGTTTGTTCCCTGTATTTAAGAGTCTGTCATGGTTTGGGGAGGTGACTTCTCTTATGGTGAACTCACATTGGAGGGTGACTTAGTACATCAAGATTTTTTTCTTTTAATTTACCCTTAAAAACTTCTTGTTTTAAAAACACAAAAAAAGAGTAGACAGTTCTGAATCCCTATAACCAGTTACTCAGATTTGGCAAGTCAAGGTTTTGACAACATATTTTCAGCTTTATTGACGCATAATTGACAAATAAAATTACACATATTTAAAGTGTCCAAACACGATGATTTGACATACATATACTTTGTGAAATGATTCCCACAATCAAATTAATTAACACTTTCATCCCTTACATAGTTACTTTTTTTGTATGTGTGGTGAGAATGCTTAAGGTCTCTTCTCTTATCAACTTTCAAGTACACAGCACAGTATTATTAACTATAGTCACCATGCTGTCCCTACATCCCCAGAGCTTATTCATCTTATAACTGGAGGCTTAGAACCTTTGACCAGTATCTCTTATCTTCTCCAACCTCCAGCAGCCCCTGGTAACCACCATTCTATTCTCTCTTTTAGGAGTTCAACTTTTTTTTTTTTTTTTAAGATTCCACAGGTGAGTGAGACCATAGAGTATTTGTCTATTTTGGTCTGGCTAATTTCACTTAGCATAATGTCTTCTATTTTTATCCCTGCTGTTGCAAGCAGCAGGATTTCCTTCTTTCTCATGGCTGACTATTATTCCATTCTACGTATATACCACACCTTTTTAATCATTGATTTGTTGAAGGATACTCGGATTGTTTCCATATCTTAGCTAATGTGAATGATGTTGCAATGAGCATGGGAGTGCAGATTTCTCTTTGAGATCCTGATTTCATTTTCTTCAGATACATACTCAGAAGTGACATTGCTGGATCATATAGTAGTTCGCAGTAGTTTGAATTACTATAATCTACTACGGTAGATCATGTAGTAAATTTTAAGGAGCCTGCATATGGTTTGCCATAATCAGTGTACCAATTTACATTCCTACCAACAATACACAGTGGTTCCCTTTTCTCCACAATCTTGCCAATACTTTTATCTGTTGTCTTTTTGATAAAAACCATCCTAACAGGTATGAGGTGTATCTCAGTGTGGTTTTAGTTTACATTTTCCTGATGATTAGTGATCTTGAGCATTGTTTCATGTACCTTTTGGCCATTTTTATGTCAAATTTGGGAAAATTGTCAAATTCTTTGCCCATTTTTAAATTGGATTATTTGGTTTTTGTTTGTTATTCTTTTTTTTTAAATCTTTTTTTTTTTTTTTTGCTATCAAGTTGTTAGTTTGGATACTCACCCATTATCAGATATATGGTTTGCAAATATCTTTTCCCATTACTGTAAGTTGTCTTTTCATTGTGATGGTTTCCTTTATTGTGCAGAAGCTTTTTAGTTTGATGTAGTCCCACTTGTTTATTTTTGGTTTGTTGCCTGTGCTTTTGGTGTCAAATAAAAAAAAGTCATTGCCAAGACCAACATCAAGGAGCTTTTCTCCTATATTCTAGGAGTTTTATGGTTTCAGGTCTTATGTTCGAGTCTTTAATCCATTTTGAGTTGATTTTTGTGTATGGTGTAAGATAGGAGTCCAGTTTTATTCCTTCCCATGTGGCTGTCCAGTTTTTCCAGCACCAGTAATAGAAGAGATTGTTCTTTCCCCCACTATGTGTTCCTGGTGCCCTTCTCAAAGATTTGTTGACTGTATATGCATGGACTTCTGCCTGGGCTCTTTATTCTGCTCCATTGATCTGTGTGTCTATCTTTATACCAGTACCATACTGCTGTAATTATTATGTCTTCATAATGTAGTTTGAAATCAGGAAGTGTGATTCCTCCAGCTTTGTTCTTTTTCAGGATTGCTTTGGCTATTCAGGGTCTTTTGTGGATATGAATATGAAATTTAGTATTATTTTTTCTATACCTTTGAAAATGTCAATGGAATTTTGATAAGGTTGCATTGAATCTATAGATTACTCTGAGGAGTGTGGGTGGACATTTAACAATATTAATTCTTCCAATTCATGAGCATGGGATATCTTTCCATTTACTCTGTCTTCCTCTATTTCTTTCATTAAATGTCATAGTTTTCAGGGTGCAGGTCTTTCACCTCCTTATTAAACTTATTCCTAAGTATTTTATTGGTTTTTTTAATGCCTATTTATTTATTTTGAGAGAGAGAGAGAGAGAGAGAGAGAGAGAAAGAAAGAATGTGTGTGAACCAGGGAGGGGCAGAGGGAGGGGGAGAGAGGGAGAGAGAGAGAGAGACAGAGAGAATGAATGTGTGCGAACCAGGGAGGGGCAGAGGGAGGGGGAGAGAGAGAGAGAGAGAGAGAGAGAGAGAGAGAGAGAGAGAGAATCCCAAGCAGGCTCTGGACGGTCAGCACAGACTCCGATGTGGGACTCGAACTCATGAACTATGAGATCATGACCTGAGCCAAAATCAAGAGTCAGATGCTTAACCAACTGAGCCATGCAGGCACCCATTCGTATTTTGTTTTGATAGCATCGTAAATGGGATGATTTTCTTCATTTCCTTGATTTTTCATATTCCTTGGAGCCTTGCATTGCTGTCTTCACATCTGAAGAAACAATTACCTTCTGTAGTCTTTATTGAATGGCTTTGGGAAAGAAATACATGCTGCCAGTTCTGCTAAGGATTCTGAGGCTTTCTTAGACCTTTTCTATGGATATACATGCTCCTCATTTCTTGTTCCCTCTTAGGGGGATTTCTTAAGATCGTGTGTATGTTTCTCTTGTTTTCCCTAGAATGGTGCTAAATGCTCGTTAGTGTGTTTTCTCCCAATGTTTTTTTTTTTTAAGTTTCTTCTTTCTTTCTTTCTTTCTTTCTTTCTTTCTTTCTTTCTTTCTTTCTTTCTTTCTTTCTTTTTTGAGTGGGGGAAGGGGCAGAGAGAGAGAGAGACAGAGAGAATCCAAAGCAGGCACTGCACTGTCAGCTCAGCCTGACGCGTGGCACAAACTCACAAACCGTGAGATCATGACCTGAGCCAAAATCTAGAGTCTTAACTGCCTGAGCCCTGCAGGCGCCCCTCTGTTCTCCCAGGCTTGCAGAGTCAGGGCCAGCTTTCTGCCCGTGCTCGCCAGCTGTCTACAAAGGCTCATACTCCCCGCTCTTGGAACACACACAGCCAGCCAGCCACAGGGTGCGGTGTGTGTGAGGGAGGTAAACGGAGTGTTCAGGAACCCCAGGGCCATCTGGGGGGAATCCTCAAATGAAACATCCCCCGCAGCTTGTGGGCGTGCTTCCTGATGAATTCCGCAGAGTGGTTGGTAAGATCCGTGTCTTTCTGATGCCCTCTGAGAGCCCTGTCTGCTGTTCTCCCAGCCACTCTCTGCCCCTGACTTGTGCAGCATGCCTCTGTACTCTGGATGGGGTGAGAGAGAAGTGGGCCTTTTTGGTAGCATTACAGATGGCTGGGAAGCCAGGTACTCATTCACACACTCTCAGTTTCCCCATTGAAAGAAGCCACAGATCTAAAAGGTCTACCTTGGCATTGATCTATATCTGTGCCTTGGGGGAGGGGTGGCATAGGTAAAACGAAACTGTTTCTGTCACCCTCTTCATTGCATCCAATCTGGTTGTTTTTTGCTCCAGTGGTTTGCTGGAACTTCTCTGCTGGACTCCTGGACTGCCACAAACGCATTCTCCTCTGTGGGTGATTGTCAAACTTGCTGTTTTGCGGGGAGAACACAGAAGACGACTCTTATTCCACCATTTTGCTGATGTCATTCCCACATGTTTTTATTTGTTCTAAGAAAAAAAGGTACCAATGTCCAGTTCACTGGATTCTGCTAACACAATGTCTGCCCTTCAAAAATGGCAATAAATGCCAGCACCTTGCATTGTGGTTTACAAAAACCAGAGTGCCTGAAGTTGGACAATGTTCCCATGCAAAGACCTATTGTTTTGAGTCTGCTCTCATGCGTGCAGAGCGTTTGTGAGCAACAAGCCTGTGGTCCAATCCATTATTTCATTCATGGTACAGGAACTACTGAGCTTAGTCCCAAGACAAAGTGTAGTTAATACCATTTGGCTACGATCCACTGTTCAAACGTGTGGTAAGTGGAATAATGGCCCTCCGGAAGATGTCCATGTCCTAATCCCCAGAACCAGTGAATATGATACCTTACATGGCAAAAGAGATACGTTTGTTTGGTAAGGTCACCATAACCATGTACTACGAACTGGGTGGCTTGAACGGAAATGTATTCTTTCGCGGTTCTGAAGGCTAGAAGATCAAAATCAAGACATCAGCAGGTTGGTTTCTTTTAAAGGCTGTGAGGGAGAGATCTATTCCAGGCCTTTCTCCTTGGCTTGTATAGGTGGCTGTCTCCTCCCCATGTTTCTCCTTCTGTGGGTGTCTGTGTCCAAATTCCACCCCCACTGGTTTCTAAACGTTTGTTTGTTTAGAGAGAGAGGAAAACAGAGGATCTGAAGTGGGCTCTGTGCTGATAGCAGAGAGCCCGATGCAGGGCTTGAACTCATGAACTTCGAGATCACGACCTAAACTGAAGTCAGAGGCTCAACCGACTGAGCGACCCAGGTGCCCCCACCCCCTTCTGATACACACACCCTTTTTGTTGAATTAAGAACCACCTGAATGATCTAATCTTAACTGATTACATTTGCTGTGACCCTATCTTCAAGTAAGTTCACATTCTTGGGTTTACAACTTCAAAATATGAATTTGGACACAATTCAACCCATAACAAGAGACTTTGTGAATATGATTAAAGTTAAGGACTTTGAGAAGAGGGAGGGCATCCTGAATCATCCAGGTGGATTCAATCTAATCACATAGTCCTTAAACGTGAAGACACTTTCCCTTCTGTCCTCAGTGAGAAAGAGTTGTGGTAACAGAAAAGAGGTCAGAGAGAGGCAACATTGCTGGCTTTTAAGGATAGTGGAAGATGCTACAAGGGAAGAAATGCTTGTGGCCTCAGAAGCCAGAAAAGGCAGGGTGATGGGCATTGAGGAGGGCACCTGTTGGGATGAGCACTGGGTGTTGTATGGAAACCAATTTAACAATAAATTTCACATTAAAAAAAAAAAGCCAGAAAAGGCAAAGAAGTAGTCTCCTCTAGAGGCTCCAGAAAGGAATTTGGCCCTGCCAATACCTTGATCTCAGTGCAGTGAGACCAGTTGTTAGAATTCTTACCTCCAGAACCGTATGGCAGCACATTTGTGTTGTTCTAAACCATTAAGTTTGTGGTGATTTGTTATGGCAGCAACAGAAAACCAAAACAATTTCCTCCCAACCACAGCCCCATCCCCCTTATATAATGACTCTCCCTGGGACTCAGTCCACAGAACTCCCCCCACCCCTACCACAGCCGCTCATAAAAGTCAAGTCATGTAGGGGCACCTGGGTGGCTCAGTCGGTTAGGAATCCAACTTTTCATTTCGGCTTACGTCATGATCTCATGGTTCTCGTTGGGCTCTGCACTGACAGCACGGAGCCTGCTTGGGATTCTCTCTCTCCTCTCTCTCTCTGCCCCTTCCCCCCACATGCACATGGGAGCTCTCTCTCTCTCACTCCAAACTAAACTTAAAAAAAAAAAAAAAGCCAAGTCTTGTAAAGTGAGGGATTCCTCCCTGAGTATCAGGCCAGCTCATGACCCACTCCCACTGCACATTCCCCAGCCTCTGAACACTCACATGAGACCCTCCTACCTGGACTGAGCTGCCTGGAGCGTGCGGGCATGTGAGCCAAGCGGGAACCGTCTCTGTCTAGATTTTGAGCTAGGAGTCCCCAAGGCCAGGAGTCGGGATCTGATTCCTGTTGATGGCAGGGGTCTGGAGGGAAGGTCCGTGGATTAGTGTTGCTGAGGTTCTGAAGGCTGTGATGTTTCACTTAAACCGGGTGGCAGTCAGTTGGTTTGACTTGCCAAAGAGCCTGAGCACTTACATTCGCTCATCCAAAAACTGTGCCATGGAGAGGAGGCGGGAAGGGAGGCGCAGCAAAGGCCAGGACAGGATGCGGCCGAGAGCCCTGGTGTGGAGAAGGCTGCCGCTCCTGGCTAAAATGAGTCTCACAGAAGTTTCTGGTTCTTCGTTACCATGACATGTTGTGAAATGACTTCATGTTTTCTGCAAAACCGGTCGCCAATTTGTGGAAGGCTTGTTTTCCTCTAGAAGAGCCAAACCACATATCCCTTATTGTAGGTGGTTCTTGTACCACAGACATGCTATCTCTTTACACAAGTGATTGCAAAATGTGCAACTGCCTCTCAGGGCTTTTGCTTTGTATTGTTTTGTTTGAACGTGTTTGATTTTTGAAAGCTGTTAAGACCTAGACTGGAAGCTCTCAGATGATCAGATCCTTTCTGGTGTCAGGATGCAAACACGCTACTCCGTACTTAAACAAGGCTCTAGTCTTTTGTGTCTCTTCCATCAGGAACTGCTGCAGATAAAAGCAAATGTCTTAGAAGAGCAAGTGTGACATCTGGTTCGCTATCAGGAATAAATCTCTACCTGCCAAGCAAGACTGTAAGGCAATCTGGAACCGGTTACCACATAAACTTGTTTTATTTCAAAACCGTATCACCTGACTTACCTTTCTATTTATTGCCTGCCTTGAGTTCTTTTTCACTATCAGGGTGCTTCTAATGAAACACAGTTGACCTGAGTTTTGAGGTGAATTGTGAGAGAGTTTGTAAAAGGGGCTTAAAGGGGAAGAGACCTCATTTCCTCTGGCTTGTGGGGTGGAAAGGTCACCACAGAAACCAAGCCCCAGCTCTGAAGGGAAGGGAAGGGAGGAGATGGGAAATCAGCGGTGCTCTGATGCCAACCCCCCGTCCTAGGAGCCGGTTTTCAGGTGTGGCAAATGCACAGTGAATTTCTGCTCTGATGTGTAATGTGGTCAGATGCCTGTGGGGCCGCTGTGTGGTGCGTGAAGGGCGCTCAGACGGAAGATGCCTGTGTGACTCGCTCTCAGCTGTGTCACACCCGGGCGGGGACTTTGTGCAAGCCCTCCGATGGCGGACTGATATCTGGGGGTACCTGCCGGCTGCCGCGTGCTGACCAGGTAGTGCCCTAGCTTTTACAGATGCCCGTGTCTTCCCAGGTGAGTATGCCTCCATACATCCTCAGTGCAAGCACGAAAGGAGTGGGGGTGCCAGTGGGGGGCCTGGGGGGCTCAGTCAGTTGAACTTCTGACTTTGGCTTGGATCTCATGGTTGGCGAGTTCGAGCCCCACATCACCCTCGCTGCTATCCACGCACCGGCTTCGGATCCTCTGTCCACCCTCCTGCCCCTCCCCTGCTCATGCGCAGGCGCGCTCTCTTTCTCTCTCTCTCAAAAATAAATAAACATAAAAAAAAAAAAAAAAAACAACGATGTGTGCAAGGGGCCCATGATATGGGGCTAATGTTTGTGTGATAGCCTTGACGTTTTCTCTTTTTTTTTTTTTTTAATTTTTTTAACGTTTATTTATTTTTGAGACAGAGAGACAGAGCATGAACAGGGGAGGAGCAGAGAGAGAGAGAGAGAGGGAGACACAGAATCTGAAACAGGCTCCAGGCTCTGAGCTGTCAGCACAGAGCCCGACGCGGGGCTCGAACTCATGGATGGTGAGATCATGGCCTGAGCCAAAGTTGGACGCTTAACCGACCAAGCCACCCAGGCACCCCTCTCTTTTCCTTTTTAAAGTGTATTTGTGTATAGCCTTTCCTTACATACTGTCACATACATCATCTCATAGTGCCCTTCACGGAAGCCTGGTGAAGACACTGCCATCTTTTCCATTCTCCAGATGAGGGTATGGAGACTCAAAGGGCTGACTGACCCATTAGTAAGTTGAAGAGGGTGGGTCTCCAGCCCAGCTCCTCTGACTCTAATGCAGGGCTCTGAAACTCAAATGGCTAAGGGACCAGGAAAGGAATCTAAGGGACAGCATGACCTGGGAAGCACACACCCTGCTCACAGGGGCAGCCGCTACTCAGCAAAAGCTGGGCCCTGCCAAGCAAGAGCGCAGGTCCACACTTGCCATAGCTGTCTAGTTTTTGCCCCACATTATGGACTTTTGTGCATGAGGTTCCAACCTATTCGAACCACCTTGCTAAAAACTAACACAAAAAGAACTTGGGGCACCTGAGTGGCTCAGTCGGTTAAGCCTCTGACTCTTGATTTCATCTCAGGTCATGATCTTGCAGTTTGTGGGATCGAGCCCCACACTGGGCTCCTCTCTGTCAGCAAGGAGAATCCCTGCTTGGGATTCTCTGTCTCCCTCTCTCTGTGCCTCCTCTGCTCGAATTCTCTGTCTCTCAAAATAAATAAACTTAAAAAATATATAACAAAACAAAACAAAAACAACTTTGTGAGCCCTAAACATGTCTTAAGGCCCTGTCCAGTTTCCTTGCCAGAGTGCAACTTTGGCTGGTGGTTCATTTTACATTTATTGAGCACCTATTGTGTCAAGGAATTGTGCTGGGGGGGTGGGGGTGGGGCAGGCACAGTCGCTGTTTGAACAAAGACTTCTTTATTCACATGCACTGAGTGAGTCTATGTAGACTCAGCTTCTGTTACTGTTCAAGTGCAGGCTGTGAGGGATTGAAAAAAAAAAACAAAACACATGGTTGCACAACGATGTGAAGGTATTTAATGCTACTGATTGTACAGTTTAAAACGGTTAAAATGGTAAATTTTATGTATATGTTACCACAATAAAAAAATCATGCATATATATGTGTGTGTGTGTAATTTTTATCCTTAACAAAGATAAAATCTACATGAGAAGAATTTAATGTTCTCAAATAACTTCACCAAACACTTGAGCACCCACTGTGTATCAAACACCATCCGAAGTGCTGGGAATACAAATTAAGGAAAATTAGTTCTTGTCTTTAAATGTAGCTTCTGCCGAGAAATGACAGTGACATTGGGAGCAGTCTAGGTTCACGCAGTTAATAATAGCTGCTATTTATGGAATGCTAGCTCTGTGCCAGGCTCTTTAGTGAGTGCTTCACTGGCACCGTCTATCTCCTTTGAGCCTCACCGCTGCCCTATGGGGCAGATGCTTCTATCGACCTCATTTTACAGAAGGGGCAACAGAAGCTCAGAGAGGCTCAGTCTCTTGCCCTAGGTCCCACAGCGACAGCGAGTGGAGAAATCACGTTCTGAGCCCAGGTACGCTTTACCCCAGACCCCCTAGCATAGAGATGCCACAAGCCCTGGTGTAACCGGCCAGCAGAGGTCAACGTGGGGCTTGGGAGGCAGGAGCAGTGAGAAGGCTGGGAGAGAGGAGGTCGGAATCAAGGTAAGGTGCTGCAGCCCCAGGCAGGGAAGTGTGCCAGCGTCTCCGGCCCCAGATGCAGGGCCAGTTTCACACAGGTTGTTCTTTTGGTCCGTTAGTGCTACTGTCGCAAAATACCACAGACCGGTGAGCTTATAAACAGCAGAATGTTACTGCTCACATTTTTCAAGGCTGGGAGTGTGAGATCAGGGGGCCAGAATGGTCAGTGAGGGCCTTTTTCCAGGCCACAGACATGTATCCTCACATGGTGGATGGGGCTGGAGGGGGCGTGGTCGGCGGGATAGAACTTATATCCTACAGAGCACTAGTATTTTATAAGAGTGTTAATCCCATTCAAGAGGGTTCCACCCTCATGACCTAATCACCTCCCCAAGGCCCCACCTCCTAACACTATCACCTTGGTGATGGATTTCAGCATAGGAATTCAAGGGCGGGGACACATTCAGACCATGGCAATCATTAATACTGATTCCAAAAGGATGAGAGACGGACAAAATGGAAGGACATTCTGGTCACACAGAGAAGGCTAACACGAGGGCAGAGGAGAGGGGCTTGTCTGTGTCATTGAGCCCTTAATACCCAGAGCTGTGACACAGCAAAAGATGACATCGCACAACGTGGAGGGACATGTGAGGGGGCTGGCAGCTGTGGCAGGGCCTGGGAACCTTCATGGGGCTTGTGGACCCCAGCAACCTCAGCAGCCGACACTCCACCTGGAACTGGACCAGAGGAAAGTGTCAGAAACCACCTGGCAGCCTGTGGGCTAAAGGCGAAAACTTGAAATTGTGGGAAAGTTGGCTTCGAAGGGCCACTCGAGGTTCTACCAAGCAGGGGGTGGCCACCAAGAACCATCGATGGATGCAGATGTTGTGGCACTGTGTCATGCAGATGAACTCAACTGTAGGTTCCGG
This sequence comes from Panthera leo, assembly GCF_018350215.1. Taxonomy (NCBI): domain Eukaryota; kingdom Metazoa; phylum Chordata; class Mammalia; order Carnivora; family Felidae; genus Panthera; species Panthera leo. The sequence goes on from NC_056686.1 coordinate 76,827,581, forward strand.
GGATGTGACACTACAGGAGGGTGGCTCTGGGACACACTTCATTCCTTCCTTAAGAAACATGGAGTCCCCACTAATGCCATGCTCTGTTTTAGATGTTGGGGATACAGCAGTGAACAGGACAGACAAGGTACTCATCCTCATGGAGCTTACATTCTAGGTAGGGTTTGTTATCTGACTAGATGACAATACACACGTAAACAGAAAGTACAGGAGACAATTTCAGAAGAAAGGGAGGAGCATAGGGTGTGATGGCAGTTGACAATCTAGATAGAATGGTCAGGGAAGGCTTCTCTGAGGACACATTATTTGAGGTGACACCTGAATGGGAAGATAGAGGTGGGCATGAGTGGGAGTGCAGAAGGCAGAGGGAACAGTAGTGCAAAGGTCCTGAGGCAGGTGTGAGCTTGCTTTCTGCAGCTTTGAACATATCTTTTTAAGGAAAGAAGGAATGTCAGTGCAGTCTGTGGGGAAGGCTGAGGAAGGAAGAGATGTGACTGGAGTGAGGCCAGATCATATGGGACATTGCAGGCCTGGGGCTGTAAATACACATGTATTGGGGATATGTGGGGGGCGGGGGGGGAGGGGGACAGCCTCACCACTGGTTCAAAGAGGAAGAGGCTCCTGGACCAGCTGGAGAGGGGCCAGGGAAAACTAGCTTGGCCATAGGGCAAACTCCTATGAGGCTATAGTCCAGGGTGCCATGTCCTTAGGAACGTGAAAATTCAAGCTTCATACAAGAGGGCATGGTCATATAATGTTCTGATGCAAAGCAGAATATGTCTATGGAAGTCCATGAGGAAAGTGCTCAGCCAAATCAGCCCCAGCCAGCCCTGGAGGGGTTGGGGTTGGGTCAACACAGGAAAAGATCCTGGAGGGGAGGGAGCCAGCAAGGAACTAGGCCTCTGTGGGAGTTTCAGAGCACTGGAGAAGAGAAGCCAAAGCTCGAGTAACAATTAGGTGAACAGATTGGCAGGCTGAAGCGGGGCTGTAGAGGAGGGAGGGTTTGCCCAGAAGGATGATGGTGGAGGCTACTGGCACCTGGTGTAGTCCTAGGAGGAGCCCCCCAATTAAGGCTGATTGGGGTGCCACCTGCTGGTAGCCTGAGGCTACTGCTAGTCTCCTGGTGCTGGTCAGGTCCGCTTCAAATGGAGGCCAGGAGGAATTTGTATTGTAACAGCATTTATGATGGGATTCTTATTATCTCAGTTTTGGCTGAGGCATGAATACTAAATTCCATGATGTTAAATTCCAAAGGATTCACTGTGCAGAAACCTCAAAGTAGTATCAAGAACAGGGCAAAACAAGTCTTAAATTCCTTAACCACTAGGAAAAGACCAGGAGGATTTGCAAAGAGAATATTTAGAGCGAGCTGCTGTCAAATCCGGTGCTTCCCAGGGTTAGTGGCTGCTCCTGGCGTCAAGCCTAGAGGGACACTCTAAGAAGAATACTTGGAGAGCATGATAAGCATTTCCTGAATAGAGAGACATTGGACTGGGGTCTGCCTTTTGCCTAGAAGATCTAACAGGCTAGCAATGGGCTGGCTGGAAGCAGGAGTGAAGAAATGGCTGGTGCTTCAGGCAGAAGTAATAAAGGCAAAGCGAGTGCGTGTGTGCGTGTGTGTGTGTGTTTCCAGGTGGGCAGAGAAAGAGAATGAGAAGGGTTTTTGATGTGGTGTGGTTGTTGTAACTGCTGCTTTTAAAGCAAACAGCAGGGATCGATGAAGCAGCTAGATATGATAAACATCACAAGATAATGAAATACTGTATTTCCCAATTTAAATATCTAGATTTTTTCTGACTATAAAAATAACACATACGAATCAAAACTCAGACAGCTCAGAAATATACACTAGCAGAGAAAGCATTTCCCTATTTCCCACCCTGATCTTTAAGACCTTTTCCAGCATTAAAGCTTCTCAGGCTTCCTGGGGCAGGTTCTGTTTTGTGACCAGCAGGTGGCAGTGCACCACCGCTTTAGGGGGTACCCAGAAAAGTGGATTTAAGAGGAAACTCCCATGCAGCAGAGAGCTTTGCAAACTGGTTTTAATTTGAAGCAATCTTTAAGTTTTCTAAAATGATGTCAGGAAAAATTCCTAGTGATTTTTTTTTTACATGTTTAAGCTGCTCACTTTTGGCCACAGTGCCCTAGATTATTGCCCCTGGGCTTTGTAAGTAAGGGAAAAAAGTATGTAAAACAAAGGGAATGTATTGGCTCATGTAATTGAAAAGTCCAGAGGTTTGTTCTGAGGTGAGAGAGATGTGCTTCAGGTCTGGTTTGATCTGGCTTCACCCCCTCATCAAGGCCTTGGGTCTGTTTCTCTGATATTTTCTGCTATTCCTGGCCAGCTTCATCCTAGGGCTTCCTTCCCTTATGTTAGAAAACAGTCATAGCAGTTGCAGTCCTCAGATCTGCACATTTCACCTTCTGGAGCCCCCCAAAATTACTGCCTTGGGTCTCAGTGGCCTGAGTTGAATCACTTGCTCATTCTTAAAGCAAACACTGTGACCAGGGGATAGAGTTGCATCATTCACTTTAGCCTAAGCTTCATGCCCCAGGAGAGCAGTCAAGTTTCCACCTGAAGTACATGGGCTGTGTTGGGTGAGGGAAATACCTGGATGATTGAGAACAGTTAACATGGTGGCAGGGACTGTGGGGGGGACATGCTGGTGGATGTTTGCTGGCAACATGTAGAATGTCAGTGTGACTCTGGTGCCCTGGGTCTCTGGAAAGTCCTACTGCTCACCAGGGAACCAGGAAAAGGCATAGGACCAAGCCTCCAGGTGGCTAACTGGACAACCTCCTCCAGGCCTGCCCACCCCCACTCACTTTCCACCCCGCCAGCCCCTGAATGGCTTCTCCAGATTACACATTTGATTGCATAGTTCCTCTGCCCAAAACTGCTGTGGCTCCCATCTTCCGAGCTCAAATCCTTAACAAGGCACACGAAGCCCCATACCCTCTGGTCTCCAGCCTCATCTGCCTCCACTGACTCCAGCCTCATCTGCCTCCATGACCATGGCTGAGTCCAATGTAGGGCTTGATCTCCCAACAGAAAGATCATGATCTGAGCTGATGTCAAGAGCCCTCTGACTGAGCCACACAGGCACCTCCCTTCCAGTCTTAAAGTGTATGATTCTTCACCGGAGGTGCATGGGAGGAACAGAGGAGAACTGGTCCCACTGATCCAAGATGGTAGAGGATCATAGCTTCCCTCTGTGGCGGGTCAGCTTGGATCATTAGGCGACAGCTCCAGTTTTGGTTCTGAGTGAATCATATAAGCTACGCATGATCTGCAAACAGCCCCTCTTCTCTCTCCTTAGATATTTTCACGTTTGCAGAAATTCCTAACGTTTTTCTTCCCAGCTTCCCAGTGGCCTACCAGAGTGGAGAGGTCCCAGTGTTCTTCGAATGAGGGAGGTCAATGGAGTTGGACTATTTGGAATGACATTACCATGACTGATAAAGACAGCTCACATTATTTGCACACTCATTTTGTTAGCTCTCATTTTAAGTATAATACATGTAATAAACCATTTGGTGTTTACAAGAAACCATCCTATGAGGTAGATGCCACTATTGTCCCCATTTATAGACAAGAAAACTGAGATATAGAAATGTTAAATATGTTGCCTAAGGACATGAAGCTACTCAGTAACAGAGACAGGGTTCAAATGCAGGCAGTCTGGTCCCCCATACCTTCAACTGCCACCCTATATTGCCAGTCTTAGCCAGGCTGTGGAGGATAGAGGAGGGAGTGAGGGCAGGTTGGAAAAGGGCATCAGAGCCAGGGGGACTCTCCCTTCATTGCTGCCATGGCTGCTGGTTCTAAAGACCAAACCTGGCTCAGTTCTACCACCCAGGATTCTTTAAACCATCATAAATACTGATTATTATAAGTGAAATGCCTGTTATTAATCTATCATGTTATAGCTCTTAGAACACGTCACAAGCATGAGTGGGGGAAGGGCAGAGAGAGAGAGAGAGAGAGAGAGGGAGACAGAGGATCAGAAGCTGGCTCTGCACTGACGGCATTGAGCCTGATGCGGGGCTTGAACTAACAAACCGTGAGATTATGACCTGAGCCAAAGTCGGTGGCTCAACTGACTGAGCCACCCAGGTGCCCCAAGCCTTATTTCGTTAGAGATGGACAATGGCTCTGTGAAGGAGGCATATTAACTCCATTTCACAGGAGGGGCGAGTCTCAGCTTGGCAAAGTGACCACCCAAAGGCCCCAAACAGGTAGACAGAGAGTTGGGACCTGCTTCTGAATCACCCATCTGTGGACCCAGGGCCGACATCACAAAACCTCTTCCCTTATGGATGAGGGCCTCTCCATTGTGGGAGAGTCTCCAGTGAAAATGGCTCTGGGGAGGCTCGTTCTTATTCTCCATTCCCTAAAGCCGCCAGATAACACCCAGATATGTTGCTTCCTCAGTTCACAGCCCCCTGCTTAGAGGGCCAGGCAGGTTTGAGGATGGAGAACCACCTCTGTGTCTAGGACAGCCTTCCAGCTCTATCCACTCCCCACCCACTGCCTCTCCCTCTCCTCCAAACATCGTCTTTTCCTTTTGCCTACACGTTTGAGGTTTCATAGTTTCTGCCTCTGAGGTACCAACTAACCTCAGCCGGTGGCCAGGACTTTTTCCCATGCTCCCTGCAGGGTGGAACTTATTGCTTTCATGGATCATCACCCCCCACTTCCCTTCAGAGTCCTTCTTGGGCCTGTGGACTTTCAGGCACATTAGAGCCTGAAGTGCCGGCCAAGGTCAGGTCTGGACTCTGCCACCCTTTCCAGTGTCATCCAAGGACCCCTTAGGGACGGGGTCTGGGAAAAGTGTGAAGGTTGTGTTTAGGGTCTTCTTTTTTCGAGCAGATGTTGACGAATTCCTACTATTGGGTCATTCAAACAGCCAAGGTAGGCCACTCCAGGGAAAACACCCCCATCTCTGTTCAGCAACATCCCTGACGGCCCCAGTGAATCACTCCTCCAAATGAATCCAATCGCCTTCACTTGCACACTTGGAAGAGAACCCTGGGCCAATGTGGGAAGGTCAAGGGGGGTCTGGCCATTTGGAATGACATTTATCATGACTGATAAGGACAGCTCACATTTTTTGAGAGCTCATTTTGTTTGCTAAGATTTATTGATTGCAAGATACCATTTTAAGTATAATACATGTATAAATCCTCCAACAGTCACAGCCTCCGAGGAGGTGGACATCATCATCATTCCCATCTTACAGACAAGGAAACTGAGGTGTAGAAAGGTGAAGTACCTTGCCTAAGGCCGTGAAGCTAGTGTGCATAAAAGAAGGTAGGAGTTACGGTCAATCCCTGCTCCATCCCCAGGCTCCCCAAGCAGGTGGACACATTCATTGATTTGAGTACCTCTAAGTTCAGGGCATATAAGGAAAATAAGGTCTAGGCCTTGGCCTCTGTCAGTTAAACACCAATAGTAAAGACAGACATGTGGGTTATGGTACAAAGAAACATGTGCTGAGAGAGAGGTGGGGGGGGGGGAGTATGTGGTGGGGAGAGGGGAATAACCCCCCCAAACAACTGGATTACCCCTGAGTTTCCCAGTTCCTGGCCAAATACCCACTGGGTCCTCTCCACAGAGAGTCAGGGACGGGTGATGGGAACAATGGTGAATTACCAGGGATGTATCACGATAGCATGAGTCCTGCTTTCTGGACCCTTTTAAAATGCATGCTGTGGTTTTCTGATATTTTCCATATGTCACAAAATTTACGAGTCTGATCTCACAGAGCAGCCAGAAAACTCAGAGGCAATTGGTGATGTATGTGGACCGTCTGGCTCCTCTGAGAAAAGATTCAGTTGTGTCTCTTAAAGTGATTTAATCCTACATCTAAGGCAGGAATGAATAGAAAATGCAAATCTATCTTCCTTATTTAAGGATTTTGCATTTTTGATAGTTTCAAAACAATCATCCAGAGGGGGAAAAAAAAAAACATATCTTAACAAGTATATCTTGTTGGAAAATGTAGATGCTTTGACAAATTAGAAAGCCGACCAAGTCACACACTTCCTTGTCAACTCTTGCTTCCAGCAGGCAAGCATTTAAAATAATATTCCAAGGAGGTTTAACATTCATGATTGTATTGTTTGATTATTGCACTTTCTAGATAATGGTTTTTCAAAATTGTATCTTGCAGCTAAAAATTAAATAGCGACTTCTGGGTATGCACGACATTCTTTAATAAAATGAGACCCAATATAATATTCTCAGAGGCTGAGCAGTAATATAGGAGAGATTTACTGTAGTCCAAACGAGTGAGATCATTGATCCTATAGGATTCTTATTATTGTCTCAAGCTAAACTCCAGAGAATGCTGGGAATGGAGCCACATTCTCTATGCACATCTGCCAGGATCCTAGGTGGGCTTTCTTTTCCCACATGGATCTCTGAAGAATTCGTGGGGGTCTTTTGGCTGTGTGCTGGGAAAATGCCTCAGAAGAGAAAGCCGTGGACAAAGCCACTTACCTGTGTCCACTATAAAGATGTACCTCTGATCTTCAGGGCAGTGAAACTATTATACATTTGCCAAAACCTATAGAATGTACAACACCAAGGGTGAACTATAATATAAGCTATGGATTTTGAGTGATGATGGCGTATAATGTAGTCTCATCAGTTATAACAAATGTACCACTCTGCTGGGGGATGTTGATAGTGGGGGAGACTAGCATGTGGGGGGCAGGAGGCATATCAGAACTATCTGTACTTTCTGTCTAATTTTGCTGTGAACCTCAACTTGGGCTTAAAGAAAACATGCACCTCTAGGCAGCTCAGTACACCATGCAAGCCTTCCTGCCAAGGTAGCACTCCATTCTCAGACTGCTGCCTCCTGCTCCACTGTACTTTAAAAAAAATTGTTTTAATGTTTATTTATTCTTGAGAGAGAGAGACACACACACACAGAGCATGAGCAGGGGAGGGGCAGAGCGAGAGAGGGACACAGAATCGGAAGCAGGCTCCAGGCTCCAAGCTGTCAGCACACAGCCTGATGTGGGGCTTGAACTCACGAGCTGTGAGATCATGACCTGAGCCAAAGTCAGACGTTTAACCAACTGAGCCACCCAGGTGCCCCTCCACTGTACTTTTTAATTTTTTTTTTTTTTGAGAGATAGAGAGAGAGAGAAAGAGGCAGGGGGGAGGGGCAGAGAGAGAGAGACAGACAGACAGAAAGACAGAGAGACAGAGGATCCAGAGTGGGCTGTGCACTGACAGCCAGAGCCCAATGCGGGGCTAAATTCATGAAATGTGAGATCATGACCTGAGCCAAAGTCAGACGCTTAACTGACTGAGCCACCCAGGCATCCACTGTACTTTCTACCAGCCTCTAACCCTTGACATTGTTTCTTGATTGTACCTCACGATCTCGCTGTTCAACCAATGTTTGTGGAGATTCCAATACGTGCCAGGCACTGGCTTACACTTGGGTCCAAACTTTGATCTGGCTACTCCTCAAGGACATCGGCTCAGACTCAGACCCAGCCTTAAAGCAGAGCCTATTTTGAATAGGCCCCAGGTTAAGTTTGAGTGCAATATTAGGTCTGATGGGGCTTTCCATCTGGAATATTTATTTCATAAGAAAATCACTTACAAATGTGCTGCAAAGTAGGGAGCTGGCTGGATTCCCAGGGAAAAAGTGACCTGGGTTGTAGGTGCATCTGCATTCATACATCAGAACAAGGAGGATACATGTGCCTGATGATGAAATCCATGGAGTACCTTGGTAACATATTACTCACTGGGTTTGCCTGCTTCTGATAGGTTGGGCTAGGTGAGTGTGATAACTGACAGCTACACAATCTCAGGGGTTTAACACAACAAACAATGAAAGCTATTCTTCATTCACACAAAGTCCAACGTGCATGTTGCTGGTTGTGTGACTTGAAGTCATGAGGTCAGGGTTCCAGCTCCTAACATCGTGTGTGGCTCTGACATAGCGGAGTCCTTTGTTCTAGGCACAGAGATGGCAAAGGTGAGGGACCAGGGAAGACCTTGCTGGGCATTTTAGGAGCCAGGCCCCAAATGCCTGGCATACACACCCGGGATCTGAATGAGCACCGACAGCCTCTGCCACACATGAGAGGGGAGCCATTTCCATTGCAGACAATTTTAAAACTAAAAAGTCATTTTCCATTCTTTCTAGGATTTTTCTATCTCATCCAGCAGGCTTTTTTTTTTTTTTTTTCTTATATGTCGCTAGTCAGTCATTAAGCCAGAGACCCTTTGAGGCAAGTGTTCTAAATTTCCCCTCTCCTACTCTGAGTCACGTGACAGCCGTATGTGTTAGAAGAAGGAGCACATGGGGGGGACAGCTTCTTTGCTTGTCAAGAAATGGATCTAATAATACAAGCAATGTAATGACATATGCAGCAAGAATTCTGTAAAGGGAACTGGTAAGAAAGACAAATCCACCCTATTATTTCGTCGACCCATAAATAAGCCCAGAATATGTGGCATATCCTGAATTACAGGTCTGTCTTAGGCTTTAAAAGCATTATTCTCTTCCTGACTGGAAATATATGGTTAGATCTATATAGCACTTGATAGTTTTCTGATCATTATCTGCAAATATTCTTCACTGAACATCTGTTGTCCAAACTCATCCTACACAAAGTTACAATCATAAATTCTATTAAGCTTAGAGAAAATGCAAGTGTCCTCCTTTGCCACTTTAGGTCATCACATCTTCATTCAAAAGGATTTTCCCATTAGAGGATCTCAAAGTAGAGATGACAGTACATGCATTTTCATACATGTGCATTCTGGTGCCTGCCCAAATCCAAACCTTGTTCATGTCAGTAGTTAGAAATATATTAGGATGATAGAGGCTTTATTTGTATAGTTGGGGCTTCAGTATGTACTCCCTGCAACCTCACCCCACACCCCCAAGAACCAGGAAATAAGGCTGCCCTTCGAGTACCAAACAATAAGATCAACATCAGAGAGAAGCAAAGTCACATGAAGGAGAGACCCTACTAGCAATGTAAAACCCCACCAGCAATGCAGGGGAAGTGTAACATACACAAGAGAAGACTACATCCATTAGAAGAGCAGCTCGTCAGCGCTGGAAGACTGGAAAAAGGAGAGAATCAAGGGCATGTGCTGATGGCATAAGCAAAGGGCCTTGAATGCCAGTGCAGGGGATTGAGACTGGATCCCAAAGTGATGAAGTAGGTATGTTTGTCTTCAATGCCTTTCTATTCCCCCCTTGTTTACATAATTCAACTATTTTTAGAAACCTCTCTCCCTCATTTCCTCCAGACAGCCAATATTATACCCATTTCTTCCAAAAACCAGTATTTTTGGAGGCAATAGGAAGTCATGGAAAGGATTCTTACCCCATTGAGGTCATGGTTCTGGAATTATTCAATTACTGATTCTTAACTTTATTATACATATCATATATGTTCAAATACAAGACGAGATGGGTTTTTTTCCTGAAACACTATTCTTTGGTAAAGAGGAAACAGCCTTATATTTACGGCCTCAACAAGGCTCTTGTGAAGCTACTCTCTCAGTTACTTTAATGTGCATGGCAAAGTGCTATTTGGGAAAGATTCATCCAGGTCAAAGGGGGTCTAACTGAATAAACTGAGTCACTGGGTCTCATTTACAAAGGCATCTGTGATGTGAAGATGAACACAGAGAGTTGAGACCAGTTGAATTCTAGTCTTCAAGCCCCAATTAGTTCTAGATCCATTTGCCAGATGGAAGCATCAGTCTATATTCATTTGATTTCATAGTCAAGTCATTTATCCCTTCTTTTTCTGATCCCATTACCCTTCCTCTACCCACCCCACCCCTCTGCCCCCCTGGCCTGGCAATTCTGCTCATGACTCTGAGTCTACCTTCAGGAAAAGAACATATTAGTCATGGGGACTTTTGAGCACAGGGGTCCTGATGGAGGTTATTTCTCATTGCTGACTAGTGACCCAGCAAATTGCCTTTATTCTTCAGTCTCTCTACTTGGCTAATGAATCTCTACCCCCAAGAAAAAGGATCTGTTCTTGGTGGGTTGTTAAAGCACTGAGTCTGCAACACTGAAGTCCAGATCAGCCCCTGGGCAATCCCCAAAGGTAGTGATGGGCACAAAGCAAGACTTCCCGGCAGATGGAACTACTGATCTTGTTTCTCAAGAAAACTTTTGGACTTGATGGGTGGATGAAAGAGAGCCCTTGATTTGGTCATACGATGAATATTTTCTATTTTGGACGGCAAGCTTTCAGCTTTCATCTCTGTGCAGCTCTAGGGTGTTTCTCTTTTGTATACTGAGAATGAATTTTGCAAGTAATACCCACAATTTGTGTGTTGCTGGCAGTTTTGGAGAAAACAGACTTCTCAGTTCATATTAGCAATTCACAAACAAGAAGTCACAGTATACCCAACACGAAGTGTGAATAAGAGCTGAACTGATGTATGCTGTGCCTTCCAGATCTGAAAACAAAGACTGGGGCCAATAGGTTGGCAAACAATACTTTGCCTTTTTTGGTGTAAAGCCCCCTCCCCTAGCTCCTTAGGGGATCTGTTTCTTGGCAAGTTCACCTGTATACAGGTACGCACACCTGAGCACATGTCTATGAAATACAGTTGTGATGGGTGTTTTGGTCTGTTGCCTTTTTTTCTTTGATGACTCTATTCTAGACATGTTAAGTAAGCTTTCTCTAACCAAGGGAGGCTAGTTTAAAACATGGATTTTAAATAAAAGCTGAAAACATCAGGAGCCACTGCTTACCTAGAACTTGGGAAATGAGAAATCTTCCCTGGCGGTTTTGTATGATAGGAGAGCAGAGGTCACAGAAAAACTAAGTGGCTAATTCTGATAGGCTAATTCCGTAACTCCCTGGAACATGAGCATGATCACACAGCACCCTGTCCCCTCTTTCATAACTTTTGCCACGGATGCAATTAACCAATTATGAAATCATTGGGTTGACGTCTACATTTTTGTAACATTTCAAGTTCCAACAAGGCAGGAACTGTGTCTGGCTTTTTTCCCCTCTAAAAACTCAGCCCCTACTACAGTGTCTTGTACCTCGAAGATGTTTAGTTAATATTAGATGAATGGATAATATACAATCCAAGGGACTATGTCTTTCATCTTTGAACCACTCACTAATGCCTGGCAGAGTGTCTGGCACAGCAAGAACTCAGGCATCAGTTGTGGAAGGAGAAAAGGAAGGAAGAAAGGAAAGAAGGAAAGAAGAAGAGGTCATCTCTATCCCATGAACTCAGCACAATTGGACTTGAGGTTTCCTGATTAATATCATCAAAGGGAAAATCCTCTTCTGTTAGCAAAAGGTGTGAAAAATAAACAGAATGCCATCTAATTTAATTTGAGCTGCAAAGAAAGTGACTAACGAGGCATTTCTGTATTTGGGTGGGAGGAGGACACTCTAAGTGCTACCTGGAAATGGCTTTAGTTACTTTGGTGACTGTTATAGTCTTGTGAGAATAATCTCTTCTTAATAAGGACAATTACTTAGATTTATTACTCCTCTGTGGTCTTGTTAAAGATCTAAGAAGAATCCTATTTAAATGTAAAGAACAATAGGAGCTTTTTAACAGGGAGCAAGTTTTAATTAAAGCCCAAGCATCAGATTGGTGCCTCTGTGGCTGGGTGGAAAAACTGGGTTAAAAAAAAAAAAGAATAAACAATGACACCTACTTTACCTACTTTTGAAGGAAAGTCCATTTTGAATGAAAAGCCTCAAAAGGGTATCTGTATTCAGATTACACAAAACATCCCTGTTTTGAGGGTGGCCTTTTGGAATCAAGTCCTTTTCCTTCGCTTAATGAAACATCCTTTAGGGTTGAGATAATGAGCTGGATTACATGCTGGGAGCCCAATCCAAGAAGCAGAGCTGGGATGACTGATGGGAATCACTACAATAACACACAGTGGTATTTAAAAAGTATTTTAGAATGTTCCTAGGGAGGAACAGGGACCCAGAGTGCTCCCAAAGAAATGCATTGTCCCAGAGACTCCCATCCCACAGGTAGAAAAGTTCAGGGTTCTTTCTGCTTGAGTTAGATTAGCAAGAGCTGTTTGGAAACCCCAAAAGCTCTGGCCCTGAGGAAATGCCATTAAAAAGACAAAAACATAGAATGAAACAAACAAAAAGTCTGATAAGCCATTGGATGGGTAATCTAATAAGCCAACGGGTTTACACCAAGCAAACAGTTTCTCAGCTGTCTGATGTGGCTAATGTTTCCATGTTGGAGTAGCGCATACAAATGCAGCTGTCTGCTGTCTGTAACATTATTCTGCTCTAAATAAATAACCAACAGCAGTCATTTAGATGCATTTTGGGTGACGATGGCACATGGGAACTCATGTCATCTAACCTGAGCCAGAAGTATTTCCACATTAAATTATATTATTGAAAACAATGAAGGAGTAAGCATGGGGTGGGGTGGGAGTAGGGAGGCTCTTTCTTGGCTTATGGGGTATGTTCTGATTTTATGTCACCCTAGTGGTCAACAAATGTCATACCAAGAACAGATGAACACTAAATGAATCTCTTCTTGTGATGATTATAACAAGACTGTAAAATGGAAAACAGTAAATATAACTCATCCTTATTAAGGCTCCCTGGTATTTGTTTCCAGCTAGAGCTCCTAACAAGAGAGTAAACAATACTTGGTCTCTTGTGATTGCTAATTAAAATGCAATAAATTATGGAATCAATTTAAATTCTGGATCAGCTCTACAGTGGGTTCAACAAACCTCCTAAATTTTATTTTCCCCTTGGGGTCTCTTCCGGAACGTTGAGGTACAGGAGTGTGTGTGCAGGGTCTCTCTTTTGTTTGATTTTTAATTGCTCTGGTGGCTCTTTCAAGGAAAGATGGCCAATAGAGAACAAATTCCAGGATCTTGGCATGTTTTCCCTGCCTCTGAGTTACCTCCTTGTTTTGGCTTCCTGTGTGGATAACGGAAAGTCTTGGGCAACTGCCCAGAGTTGTTTAGTAGCAGTGGCCTTTGCAAAGTACCCAGAATAACCAAATAGCCCTGGTTCCCCACAGTCTTGTTTGGGCTGGGAACAATGGGGTCTAGGTGGAATCCTTATGTAGCTAATACCTGAAGGTAGAGTGTCAGCAAGACCCAGCAGGAGAGGAGGCTAGTGCCTCCTAAAATAGGAAGGTAGATAGATATAGATACAGGGGTGCCTGGGTGGCTCAGTCGGTCAAACATCCGACTTCAGCTCAGGTCATGATCTCACGTTCGTGAGTTCAAACCCCGCGTCAGGCTCTGTGCTGACAGCTCAGAGCCTGGAGCCTGCTTCAGATTCTGTGTCTCCCTCTCTCTCTGACCCTCCCCCATTCATGCTCTGTCTCTCTCTGTCTCAAAAATAAATAAACATTAAAAAAATTTTTATAAAAAATAAAAAAAAGATATAGATATAGATATAGACAGGTATAGATACATGGATAGATATAGAGACAGTTATATATATAGATACAGTATTATAAGTCAGAAATGTTTCTACATTAAATTATATTATTGGAAACACTAGGGGCGCCTGGGTGGCTTGGTCAGTTATGCATCCAACTTTGGCTCAGTTCATGATCTTGTGGTTTGTAGGTTGGAGCCCCACATAAGGCTCTGTGCTGACAGCTCAGAGCCTGAAGCCTGCTTCAGATCCTGGGTCGCTCTCTCTCTCTGTTCCTCACCTGCTCATGCTCTGTCTCTCTCTTTCTCTCTCTCTCAAAAATAAACATTAAAAAAACACCACTAAGGGCGCCTGGGTGGCTCAGTCGGTTGAGTGTCCAACTTCAGCTCAGGTCATGATCTCACACTCCATGAGTTCAAGCCCCGCGTCGGGCTCTGTGCTGACAGCTCAGAGCCTGGAGCCCGCTTCAGATTCTGTGCCTCCCCCTCTCTCTGCCCCTCCCCTGCTCATGCTTTCTCTCTGTCTCAAAAATAAATAAAAACATAAAAAAAATTTTTTTAAATAAAAAAAATACTAACGGAGTAAGAATATACAGATATAGTTATATCTGTCCTTATATCTATGTATTCTTTTCTATATATCTATAGTTATATAGATACATAGAGTGTATATATATATATATATATATATATATATAATGTATATATATTATACATTATGGCTATATATAACAGATAACTATATCCATATAATATATCATAGATAGTAGTTAATAATTTTGAATTATTAGCAATAATTATATCACATACATTATCTATATATTGATCTACAGCTATATCTCCATATATAGATATATAGTTTCATTCTGTGGCTATTTTAAATTTAGTAGATTCTGCAAGAAAACAAAATATTCTAACAAAGATTCCCTCTGGGAAAAACAAAGTTACTTTAACCAGATGTGGCAGTAGCTCTTTTAAACTGTCAGAGAGAAGACAGGAACAACTTGCTGTGACTTATAAGTCTAATCTCAGACACTGGGTAGGGTGCCCACAGGGAGACCCTTGCAAGTCTTTGTTGACAGCTCCTGATTTGCATCTGTGACGGGCAGGTAAAGTGTGAAGAGGAGATGTGCGTGGTTCCAGCAAGAATACAGTTCAAGTAGGGCTGCCCTCGGAGCCGAGCCCCCTAAACAGAGCTGATCCACGACCCATGCCTGCTCTTTCCCTGTGTAGACATGCCTAGTTCCTTTCTGCCTCCTTCAGACAAACAACACCAGCAGTTTCATCTTGTGCTTCCTAAGAAGTAAGTTTGGCACAGTGAGAGATGTGCCACCTACTGACCGTTACTCAGCTATAACTCCAGAGAATTAATGTCTGTCCTATTTGAATGTGTGGAGTGCTACCCCTTCCTTCCCCTCGTCAGTATTTCACAAACTCTTGTGGGTCATTTGCAAGGCAAAGGACATTTTCACCTTATAGATAGACTGTATGATCTCTTTGAAAGCCAACATGACATAGGGGAATAAACATGGACTTTAAAAAAAAATTTTTTTTTTACATTTATTTATTTTTGAGAAACAGAGTGAGACAAAGTGTGAGTGGGGGAGGGGCAGAGAGAGGAGACACAGAATCTGAAGCAGGCTCCAGACTCTGAGCAAGCGGTCAGCACACAGCCTGATGCGGGGCTCGAACCCACGAACTGTGAGATCATGACCTGAGGCGAAGTCAGACACTCAAATGACTGAGCCACCCAGGAGCCCCTAGGGAATAAACATGGACTTTAAAGTAAGACAAAGTTGGATTCAAACCTGTTTTGTCTCTTGTTAACTGCATATTCTTCAGCAAGTTATTCTGCCTCATATATAAAATAAGGTTAATGATGTCTACCTAGGGGGCACCCGACTGGCTCAGTCAGTAGAGCACGTGACTCTTAATCTCAGGGTCCTGAGTTTAAGTCCCATGTTGGGTGTGAAGCCTACTTAAAATACAAAAATAATAAATAATGCCTACCTAACCAGGATTATTACAAATGTTAAGCAAGTTCTTATATATATAATGCCTGTAATAGCTAGCAGACACTCAATAAAAGTTAAAACAATTTAAAATTTGGTTTAGTCTGTTCTGTTGCTTTATATCCATTTATCATTTCATATAATTTTAAACTCCTAAATATAACTGCTTCCATGCCTATTGCCCCAGATTATTTTCTTAAAGGAGTAGCATGACAATATACTTTTTTAAGAGAGGGAGAGAGAGAGAGAGAGAGAGAGAGAGAAGGAGAGAAAGAGAGAGAGAGAGAAAATGCACACACGCACACACACATACACACACACACGTGAGTGGAGGAGGGGCAGAGGGAGAGAGAATCTTAAGGAGGCTCCATGCTTGTGGAGCCTGATGCAGGGCTCCATTTCACAACTGTGAGATCAAGACCTGAGCTGAAATCAGAAGTTGGACACTCAACTGACTGAGCCACTCAGGGGCCCCACATGACAAAATACTTTAAACAACAAAAGGATAGGGATCCCCCCCCCCCCGGGAGAACACACATACATATGTACACAGAGCACACATACACATACACACATACACAGACATAGACAGCACATGCACACACAAAAGCAGAGGCAGATAGATGACTTTCTAAAGTACCTCAAGCTTTGAGTTGTCATCATCATTAAGAAGGAAACATGTCCAGTGTGAGAAAACACACTCAAGCAGTTAATGCACAATGCATAATAGGAGATGTCTTCTTCCCTGACCTTTAAAAAATATGTTCTAAAGAGCCCAGCAGAAGCAGGGTGGGCTGCCTGCTGGTCAGGATGACCAAATTCTGTGCACCTGTGTTGGAAGAAAATGTAAAAACCAAAACTCAGCAATCACTTGCTCTGATCCAAATATGTGGTAGCTGGTAATGAACATATAATGGTGATTAGTTTCATTCTGCCCTGGAATATCTTACAGGAGTACTATTGGCAGAGCTACAAACAGTAACTAAAAAAAACCACATCTTTAAAAAGAATACTTGGCCACAGAAAGGTTTTTTTCCCCTCTCCAAGCTACAGCAACCAGAGAAGAAAAAGAAATAAATGCCATTTAAATTGGTTAGGAACAAGTAAAACAGTCACTCTTTGCAGATGACATGATACAATATAGAGAAAACCCTAAAGATGCCACCAAAAAATTATTAGAATAAGTTAATTCTGAAAAGTTGTAGGACACAAAATGAATATACGGAAATTGGTTGTGCTTTTATACACTAATAACAAACTAGGAGAAAGAGAAATTAAGAAAACAATTCCATTACATGCAATCAATTTGCATTCAACAAAAAGATTTCTAGGAGTAAATTTTTAAAAATATCTTTTATTTTAGAGAGTGAGCGAGCATGTGCAAGTGGGGGAGAGGGGCAGAGAGAGGGAGAGAGAGGTACAGAGAGAGAGGGAAAGGGAGAGAATCTTAAGTCAGCTCCACACTCAGCACAGAGCCCGATGCGGGGCTTGATCCCACGACCCTGGAATCATGACCTGAGCCGAAATCAAGAATTGGACACTCAACTGACTAAGCCACCCAGGTGCCCCTCTAGGAATAAATTTAACCAAGGAAGTTAAATCTTGTACTCTGAAAATTCTGAGACTGATGAAAGAAACTGAAGATGACACAAATAAATGCAAAGATATATTATGCTCATTAACCAGAAGAGTTAATATTGTTAAAATGTTCATATCATCCAAAGCAATCTACAGACTCAATGCAGTCCCTATCAAAATACCAATAGCATCTTCACAGAATTAGGATAAATAATCCTAAAGTTTGTATGGGACCACAAAAGACCCTCAAAAGCCAAAGAAATCTTGAAAAAGAACAAAGTTGGAGGCATCACACTCCCTGATTTCAAGTTATATTACAAAGCTGTAGTAATCAAAATAGTATGGTACTGGCACAAAAATAGACACTAACATCAATAGAATGGAATAGAGAGCCCAGAAATAAACCCATATTTATATGGTCAATTAATCTACAACAAAGGAGGCAAGAATATACAATAGGGAAAAGACAGTTTCTTCAATAAATGGTACTGGGAAAACTGGACAACTACATGTAAAAGGTTTAAACTAGACCCAGTTTCTTGCACCATACACAAAAGTAAACTCAAAATGGATCAAATATTAGATATTTGATATTCAGATATTAGACCTGAAACCATAAAACCCCTTAAAAAACACAAATAAACAAAAAAAATGTAGTCTCTTTGATGTCAGTCTCAGCAATGTTTTTTTTGATCTGTGTCCTCAGGCAAATGCAACAAAAGCAAAAATAAACTATTGGGATTGTTTCAAACTACAAAGCTTTTGCACAGTGAAGGAAATCATCAGCAGACAAAAACACAACTTACTTAATGGAGGAAGATGTTTGCAAATAATATATCCAATAATGGGTTAATATGTATACATATGTGTGTGTGTGTGTGTGTGTGTGTGTGTGTGTGTATATCATACAGCTCAACACCAAAAAAAAAAAAAAAACCCAAAGAATGTGATTTTAAAATGGGCAGAGGACCTGAATAAGACATTTTTTCCAAAGAAGCATTCAGATGGCCCACAGACATGTGCAAAGATGCTCAACATCATTAACCATCAGGGAAATGCAAATCAAAACCACAGTGTCACCTCACACCTGTCAGAATGGCTAGAATAAAAAAGATAAGAAGTAACAAATGTTGGTGAGAATGTGGAGAAAAAGAAACCCTCATGCACTGTAGGTAGGAATGTAAATTGGTGCAGTCACTTTGGAAAACAGTATGGAGTTTCCTCAAAAAATTAAAAATACAAATACCATATGATCTAGTAATTCTACTACTAGGTATATTTACTCAAAGGAAAAAGTGTGAATCTGAAAAGATATCTGCACCCCTATGCCAACTGTGGTATCATTTACAATAACCAAGATACAGAAGTAGCCCAAGTGTCCATTGATAGAGAAATGGATAAAGAAGATATGGTACACACACACACACACACACACACACACACACACACACACACACGAATACTACTCAGCCATAAAACAGAATGAAATCTTGCCATCTGCAACAATATGGATGGACCTAGAGGGTATTATGCTACATGAAAGAAGTCAGACTGAGACAGACAAATGCCATATGATTTCACTAATATGTGGAATCTAAAAAAAAAAAAAAATGAAAAAACAAAACAGAAACAGACTCATAAACACAGAGAATAAACTAGTGGTTGCCAGAGGGCAGGTGGGTAAGGGGATGAAGAAGTACAAATATCCAGTTATAAGACAAATAAGTCATGGGGATGAAAAGCACAGCATAGAGAATACAGTCAGTAATATTTTCACAATGTGTTTGGTGACAGCAGTCACCACTACACTTACCACGGCCAGCATTTCCTAATGTATATAAATGTTGAATCACTGTGTTGTACACCTAGAACTAATATAATATTGCATATCAACCACACTCCAATTAAAAATTCATACATTCATACAGAAGTTTCTTCTCTGTGTCCTAATTGCTCTTGTATTTTTGATCTGACAGTGCCCCGTGTAATGAGCCTTTTCCGTTTGTGCTCGTTCTTGTGTATGTAGTAAATCGAATGTTATCTTCCTGTTCCTCTCTTCTGCCTGGTGACTTCTCTGCATTGATATTGCTCAGTGATGGAGGGGGTCCTGCAGAGCCAGTGCTGAGTCAGCTCAAGAAGAGGAGCCCAGATAGTGTGGACAAGTGGGTAGAAACCCTGGCCTGGAGACTGGCTGTGAGCAGACCACCGTCCCCAGAGAGGAGAGAGTCCCCAGAAAAATTCTGTTAGAAAATAAATGCTTCCCAGGGCTATAAGAGGACAAGGGAATCCTTTTATCACAGAAGGCCACCCATCTTAATAGATGAAAAAGGAATTTTTCTTAAAAAGCCCCAACGCAGGACAGAGGCCTGGGAAGACCACAGTCAACTGGCCCACCAGACCTTTGGAAAGAGGTGTATCAGGTTCTTCAGGCCCTCTCTTTTTCTCATATCTCATAATCAGTAAATAAACTCTGTTGCCTTAACCTTAAAATGTATCCTGGATTTGACCACTTCCCACCATTGCCACCATCACATGCTGGTCCAGGCCCTCACTGTGTCTCACCTGGATTCTGCAATAGCCACCTACTTCTCCCTTGCTCTCCTATTAGGCCATTCCCCACACAGCTGCCAGGGTGACCTTGCTAAAACTACAACCTGCCACGTCACCCCTCGCCTCAGAACCCTCCAGTGACTTCCTCTGCATGCAGAACAAAACCAAGTCTTTACAAAAGCCCACCAGACCTGCCTGATCTGCTTTCCAGCCTGCCCCACTAGACCTCTTCTCCTGCTTCCTGTCCAGAGCTCCCCCCAGCCCCGCCAGGATCTTCCTCTGGGTGCCTGGGGTGGTGAGCTGCTACCTCCCGTTTGTACTTTGCCTTTCCTTCCTGTGTTCAGATCTTGTCAAAGGGGCCGCCCTGGCTGGCCCATCTCAGCCCCATGCCAGACTCCTACTCTTCTTCCCTGTGTTATCTTTTTCTCTCACTGCCTAACATACCGATCTTTTATATATTGCATCTCTGTTTTATTTTATCCTGTTTATTGTCTGTCTCCTCCTACTTCTATTCACTCCTGAGTCACCATTGCCCCAAACCTGTGCCTGGTGCATAGGTGTTTCATAAGTAAGTGAATACCACAGGCTCTGCGGGTGGCTCCTTGGGGGAGCACAGAAGGGCAAGGTGGAAGTGGCATGCAGATGTCATGGAACCTGGCTTTGGAGGAAGACGTGGGAGAATAGCCGGTAAAACAAGCTGTTTGAAGCCGGCGTGATGGCCTCAGCATCTGGCACGCAGCCAGGCCCCCTGCAGCCACTTGGAAATATTACTGAACTAATAATGGACACCTTTTCTTCAGACTGGAGAAATCTGAAAAAGGATCGAGCCAAAACCAATCAGAGTTGTTGATTTCAGAATCCTATGATGCCAGGTTACCCAGAGCCTTTCACCTGGATGTCCTCTTGCTAGGGCACCTTTCCTTTACTAATTAAATGCAAACACCTCAAGTTTTATGGGCCAAATGCTATGGGAAGCCTAGTAACTTCCCCAAGGGTCACAGTAAATCCCTGTGGCCCACATACTCTGAGTCACCTCTCTCACAGACCTCCTGGGCCTGCCAACCTGTGTCTGACATGTGTCAGGATCCGACTTGGGCTGTACTCCTCCCTCATCCTGTGGAGTCCACAACCCTATAAACCCCGATAATACAGAGTAGTGTATACAGCAGGCTCATCCTCAGATTAGGCATCAATATAACACATCAAACAATTAATTTGAAAATTAGTTATCCTTCTTCCTAAAACCTAAAAGTTCTTCGGCTCCCTCCATCCCATGATTTCTCACTGCCCCGCTTTTCTCCTCAGGCCACACAGACGCAGGCGGGGTGAACCTGGCCCATAGCTATACCTTTCCTCATTGGGTCTGGCACAGAGTTCCCTGGAACACCTTCATCTGCAATGTCAGGGACATTGAGACTAGGTCTTAGGAAGCCGTTTTCCATTTCAGTTAAGTACGTGTGATTTGAATTTTAGAACATGGTTTGGAGTTATCTCAATTAAATGTTTTATGAACACGATTTCCAGCTTGCAAGTAGTTAGAAAACTGCTTCTTTCTCACCCCTGTGTGTGGTGGGAAATTAAGAACAATTTAAACAGGTCCCACCTTCCCCAAGAACTAATAATTCAGACCACAAGCCCCACTCACACCCCTTGTCAATCAGCCACTGTGGATTTAGGGGAGGAAATAAGAGAAAGACAGGCACCACAGGAGGTGCTCTGGCTCTGTGCATTTTGTAGGCAATGGGGTGTGGGAAGGAATTAAGGCTACAAGAAAATCTGCCTTACACCTCACTTCCATCATACTCTTTAGGAATCAAGTTGCAAATCACCACTTACCCCTGAGAGCAGGCTTTATTTCAGCAGAATGCGAGCCCTCAGCCGGCCTCTGGAGGATCATGAGCACAGGAGTGCCGAGTGCTCCTGGCTGATTGCAAATCAACAACACCTATTTTACCTTGGATTCTCAGAGTGTGGTCCCCAGACAAGCAACATCAGCATCAGCTTTTCCTGGGAACCCATCAGATGTAAATTCTCAAGTCCCACCCCAGACCCACTGAATCAGAAACTCTGGTGTGGGGCTCAGGAATGTGTTTTAACAGGACCTTCATGCGGTACTGATAGACGCTCAAGTCTGAGAACCTCTGACCTGAGGACCCCTGCCCCCAGGTCTTCTTGAAGTTAATGTTGGGCATTCTGTGTAGCTTATATGCAAAGTCAGGCCTCCAAATCTGGTGAGATCTGCTCAAGCATTTCCATGTAATGGGAAAACAGTAAAAAGCAACTTAATTTTATTTATACAGATAGATGAACAAAAAAGGCCCAGAGAGGAGGCTGGATGGTGCCACTTAAAATTTTTTTAAATGTTTTATTTATTTTTGAGAGAGAGAGAGAGACAGAGCATGAGTGGGGGAGGGGCAGAGAGAGGGGGAGACAGAATTTGAAGCAGGCTCTAGGCTCTGCACTGTCAGCACAGAGCCTGATGTTGGGCTTGAACCCATGAACCATGAGATCATGATCTGAGCTGAAGTCAGACGCTTAACCTACTGAGCCTGGATGGTGCCACTTTAAGTCACGAGGCACAACAATGGTGTGGCTATCCATGTCTTCAGGGGTGAGATGCTGGCAAGATCAGCCCTCCAGTAGCCAGGAGCCGACATACAAGGGAGAAAAGAAGGCCCCTGAAGTCCACTGAGCTGTTGCAAAGCCCTCAGGTCCTCTTGGTACTGACTTACTTTCCCATGTACCCGATGGAAGCCTGACAACTGTGCTTCAGCTCCCAGAAGTCTGTGCTGGATTCTGTACTAAGCGCCCTTCATGTTACAACAACCCTACAGTGGGTATTTCTTTTCCATTTTATAAACAAGGAAACAGAGGAAATTAATTGTTCAAGTTCACACAGGTAGTAAGTAGTGAAGCTGGAATTTACTCCAGAATGTTGGACTCTAAAACACCTGGCTTCACCTGCAAAACTCTGCCTTCTCTACTCAGAAGTGATGAATGGGATTTATAGGTAAGCTTATGGGAGAAGGAAATGCTAAGGCCAGGGAGAAGCCTGAAAGCCACAGCCGAACAGCCATGTGCAGCTCAGCAGCCCAGGCAGCCACTGGGAGGTACCTAGTGGCAAGAATTCGTTTACACAAAGAAAAGGTTGGTATATATGCTAACCCAAATCCAAAAGCTAGGGAGGCAAACAGTTACATTAGACAGTTTGAAATGCAGGGCACCTGGGTGGCTCAGTGGGTTAAACGTCCGATTTTGGCTCGGGTCATGATCTCACAGTGTGTGAATTCGAGCACCATGTTGGACTCTGTGCTGACAGCTCAGAGCCTGGAACCTGCTTCGGATTCTGTGTCTCCCTCTGTCTCTGCCCCTCCCCCACTCACGTTCTGTCTCTCTCTCTCTCTCTCTCTCTCAAAAATAAATAAGCTTAAAAAAAATAAAATTTGAAATGCAATGTGGTTACACTGAGTGGATTACAATAAAAATATCATTTAGTTATTTTGGAAGATTTTTACCCTCCCAGAAAACAACCCATTTTACTGATGGTTCCAGCTAGATAAATGATTACTGCAATATACTTTTGTTCAAATGCATGATGGGTTTTTTGAAGGATGGGTTTAGTTCTGAATTCTAGACAGGTGAAGAGCGTAGCCATTCCTGGTGTCTCAACTGATGAGCCCCAGCAACAATGCAGGCAGCCAAAGCACTTTTCCTGTGGTTTGGGTAGGCAGCAACCTCCTGGGAATGCACCTGAACCTTGAAAGTGTAACCATAGCCAAGCAGGTGTAAGCACTTTGTTGTTACCATGATTGTTTTAATAAGCATCTTCGGCAAACTTACCAATCTTCTTGAAAAAAAGAATGTAATTCTTTTTCCCTGGTAACAGGGGAATAACTTATGAAAATAATGCCTTACCATACACAGACAACACTCAAACAGGCGATTAATTAGTACTTGGGCCTCCTGCCTGTTCCTCACATGCATACAGGCTCTGCCCTTGCAAGAAGGGGTAGAGGTATTCATGTGAAACACTAGAGAAGCTAAAGCATTCCTATTCTGAGGATGGAAGAAAGATTAATTATTCCTTTGAATCCTATTGGGTGAAGTGGGTTTTTTTCCTTTCCTTCCCATAACACAACAGGAGAATTATTTCCTAATAAAACTTCCACTAGGCCAGACAGTGTTGATGGAACATAATTTTTAATATGCAGTGGCCTGGAATCTGACAGATATTGGCAGAGTGGGTGCCCCTGTTTTAAAAAGCTGAATGTGGCTGACAGTAATATCACTGCTTCCTTATGTCTATTATAGTCAGTGCAAGGTTAGACAAATACATTCCCACCAGCACAAAATAGCAACCTTCCAAAATGTATGTCAGTGGTGTATTTACAGCCAAATCCAGAAGGAGCTTGTACTTCTTATGCTGTTCCCATTAATGAGACAAATGTCAGCATCCATAAGCTATTTTTTTGTTCCTGCTTATCAAATCTTTCAAAAAATTGATAACTAGTCTTTATAGATTGTGAAAGTCAGATATAACTCTGAATGTATTACTTTACTGGACCCCTTGGGGTAAACTTATCACCTGGAAACCATTTTACATGGACGATTTGACTTTCATGTGGCGTGTCATAATGCACCCTAGATGGAAATCTAAAATAAAATATCTGGACTACAACCTTCCTCTTGGTGGAATTTATGATTCCCTCAGTACAATAATTTTGAAAATTGTATCCCTTAAGCTACAAGACTTGATATATTATTAACTGCTTGAATTGAAGAAGCTTTCCAATAGGCTTACATGCTATCTAGAGGCATGGATTAATTTCTATGGAACCACAAGCTTATCTCAAACTGTTTTTCAGCAATCTAAACTGCCAGCTTCATCTTCTTCCTAGGATGGAACAGAGTGTCCATTTCATCCAGGATGCGCTGCTTTTAGCAAAGCTCTTCCAGAAGATGCGGACCATGGATCCACTAGAGAATTGGTTGTGTTCAGTCAATCACACCCCAGGGAGACTGACGTCCACTTGGGGCTCTTATCTTTCTATTTCTTGTGACATTTCTTGTGGTTTTAAGTCTAGTCTGGCCAAACTGAACTGGTGAACAAAGAATGTTGATAGGAGGGAGTTTGGAGGGCAGTGTTTTCATGAATTTGGAAAACAACTTTTTTCTTTCCCTCGAAGGGGCTTGTACTGCTGAGAGAAACTGTTCAACTGTCTTCTGCTTGCTTTCTCTGTTCCTCCTCTCTCACCACAGACTCTGGGCAATGAAAATCAGCAATGACCAGGTACATAGGAACCATGAGACTCTCCAAGGGCAGAGGGGGCCAGGAATCTTTCAGCAGGGCTCATTCTAATAAGATTCGTTTTCCGTGCCAAAGTTGAGTTGGGAATTCATTTAATTATATATGTTACAGTCAATTCCATATATTGTAAAGATATTACCAATTGTCCTGATATAAGGACAGCTTCCATAAATACTATTTCTAGGGACACCAAAAGGCTTGAGAGCACATCACCATGGAAACCAGTGTGGCCTATGGCTGTAGGTACTCTGAAAACATGGAAGTGTTTAGGATCAGTCATTCCACAAGGAGACTTGAAATTCCCTGGAATTTTACAGCTCATGTGTGAAAGAAATAGAAGTTTTCCCCAATTTGACAACAATCCTAAAACCTTACAAGACATTTCCTGTAGCAAGTTGCAGAAATGATATAAACTTTAAAAAACTAGCATTAATAAAAAACCCTTTTTTAATCAGTCATATTAGAGGTAGTCAATTGTAGGGAAAAGTGTTGAGGTGTGTAGCCAGCTAATCGATCACGGCAGGTTAGTTTTGTGGCTTTTGTGAGGTTTGTAAATTGTTGTGATTTTAGTTTGTAGTTTTGTTGTGATTTTTTTTCTCAACCTAATTAATATTCATATTTACCCAATTTTGTATCAGTAATTTTGTATTCTTTTAAAGAGAGCCCTCCAAATTGTATAAGCTTCAGGCCCCACAATTACTGGCTCCACCCCTGGGTGGTTTAATCACCCTTCTCTGTTAATCAGATGCCTAACTTTAGATAATATAATCACCTTCTATGTGTGTAATTTGATCAATGACCAGAACTAAACTTTTAAAAATTTTGAGTTTTAAAATCTTCCTTAAAGCTAAAGCATCATATGTATCTCCACAAATTATTTTAAGAGAACATATTGAATACATCAGCAAATTGACATTGGGATTGTTTTTCAAGTTAGCATAATCGAGTTCTATAAAGTCTCTAAGGTTCTCTATGAAAAACATGCATTTATGGTGAGTTTCTAAATTTCCCTTGTTCCTTGATAGCTATTTCATTATTTATTAGTCATCTTTAATCATCTCTTTTAGAAAGTGTGTATAGACCAAGGACTTTATTCATCTAGTAAATGTTCACATGTAGGGCTTAAAAATATGTTGAGAATTAGCTACCTGATTTATTTAATAAGTAATTCAGTGATCAAATACTGAGTCAATAGGAATCAAGTCTGTTACTTAAAGTTACTATTTTTTATGAGCAAATCTAAAGTTAACACTTAAGTGATCATCATTTAGAGGAAAATGTTCTCCCTGAGGGAGCCGTGGGCTGGATTACAAGGTGAAGGTAGTATTGTGTATTCCTATGGCCTTCTCAGCAGCCAAGGTACCACAAGCAGTTTCTAAACAAATTTGTTTTGCAGATGGGAAAGGAGTCAACAAGCAGCCTGACTGGTGCAGTGCCAAAATTTGGGGCATATTTGAGAGAAACCCATCTACTTCCTCCAGGCAGCCTGGAGGATGCTTGCCTGGGAGCAGTGCGGATGATTCCAGGATGTGTCTCTTGCTAGCTGTGAACTCCAAGCCACAGGTCATGGGGCAACGAAACAACAGTGGGCACTTGGCAAATTTGTGGTCATTTCTGGGCTACAGTAATTTCCCCACTCATCTTATAGTCAGGCTGTTCGAAAACTTCTTAGAATATAAAAACTGGAGCCTCCTTTAGCCCTTCAAAAAACAGGCTGTCCCTGCAGCGGACAGACTAAAATTAGAGAAAGCACCACACAGTCTCTTCCATGGGAGACTCCTGGGCACACATGCTTCTTTGTTAGCTGTACAGAAAACCCAAGTTTGCAGTTGGTAACTTTGGCTGTCACGGAGTCTTTGCATTTGTAGAGCATTTAGCTTATTGACCTAAATGTTCTCATGTTTAGGAAAAAAAAAAGTAGTTTAATTAATTCACAATAAAAATCCTCCATTTCATAGAAGATAAAACTCATATAACCCAAACAGAATTGAATGTGTTATATGATGCAGTCACCAGCATGCAGCAGCCTTAAAAATTACAATATCTGACCTTAATATGTGTGAATCTATCAGGATTCCATTGTCGACATGTATATTTTTCAATATTCTTCTCTGAGCTGAAATCATGTCATTTATATGCAAATGACCACATCTTCAGCAGCTGCTGCTTCTCCGTTGAAGCCGAGGGACTTATTTGCACTTAATAAAGCCTCATAAATAGGTTTTGCCTCTAAAAGGGTGGGGGAGCAGGAAACCCATCGTAGCCTTTTACAGTTACCAGCTTCTTTTTGTTTTGAAAGCTAGCGGCCACCCCTAAAAAGGATGGTTCTCAGTTGCCAAAGAAACACGATCTTCACCCAGCCAGTTCTCCTCCTTCCCTCAGAATACAAATCTCTTGTCCTTCCTGGGGCCTTCTGCCATTGAAGCTGTAGACAACGTCCAATCTCCAGCAGGGACTGTGATTTAATCCAGACTTCAGTGCAAGAAGGGTGGCCCTGTCAGCAGAGCCTCTTGCCAGGCGGTCAGAGCAGGTGTCCAGCTGGGGA